>NC_081183.1:121928370-122099315 GCF_029867415.1 Vicia villosa
ATTCACCCCTACCTTCAAAAACAGAGGAACTTCCTTTGTTTATGAAAAGATGGGTCATATTGCTAAATATTGCAGACACCGCCCGAGAAATGGAAAACCTCTTAAACCAAATGTGAATTTGGCAAAAGGGGATGATGTTATTGTTTCTGTAATTTCTCAGGTGAATATGGTTTCTGGTGTGAGGAGTTGGATAGTAGACTCAGGTGCTACTAAGCATATCTCTGGAAATAGAGATGCGTTTACCTCCTACTCTTTTATGGGAGAAGGAGAAGAATAGATATCACTACTAATGAGAACCCAATTAATAATGGTTGGGAAAGATATATAACAACGAGGGCCCAGGAGTTATTATGCAGAGTGTCATCGAATATATGATACTTACTATCACGGCCTAGTAACCGTTGTAATAAACTGGAAAGCGCGCGAAAATTTTAACATATCATTACGATGTATATGAATATGTTGTAAACATGGCGTTGTTGTTTGCGCGTTTTGTAGTAGTGTATACCTTGGTGATTCTCGGACTGCTCCAGTCCATGGTAAAGGGAAAGTTATTCTCAAACTCAAATCTGGAAAGACCCTAGCTTTAAGAGATGTTCTTCATGTCTTGACCATAAGAACAAACTTGATCTCCATTGACCTTTTAGGCAAAGCTGTGATTAAAGTATCCTTTGAATTTGGAAAGATCATTATAACAAAGGATAACATGTTTGTGGGGAATGGATATTTTGATGAAGGTCTATTTGTACTCAATATTGATGAAATCATAAATGGGAATGCATCTTCTTCTGCTTATATGATTGACTCTTTTGATATGTGGCATGCTAGACTAGGTCATGTTAACTTCTCTTATATTCAGAAAATGCAAAACCTAGGCTTAATTAGTAGTTCTAATAAATCATGTAATGACGGTTTCTTAAGGGAGAAGAAATTTGTGAAGTGCACAATTGAAGATGGAGTATATGTAAGAATAAGCAATAGTGAATTTCTTATACTATATCTCTATGTCGATGATTTGTTGATCACAGGTAGCTGCAAAAGTGAGATCGAAGATTTCAAAGGTGATCTTAGCAAGGAGTTTGAAATGTATGATTTGGGTGACATTTCATATTTCCTTGGCATCGAATTCTACAAGATTAGTAGAGGCTTGATGATGCATCAGAGAAGATATGCAAGCGAAATTCCCAAAGGATTAGAGATGGAAGAATGAAACTCAACTTCGACACCTGCAGAACCAAGACTACAAATGTCGAAAGATTCAGATGAAGATGATGTCGACCCAATCCAATACAAAATATATATTAGGTCATTAAGATACCTTTTTCATACAAGGCATGACTTAGCATACAGTGTAGGTATGATAAGTAGATTCATACAAAAGCCCAAGCTATCACACCTAGCAGTGACGAATAGGATACTGAGGTATGTGAAAGGAACTCTCGACTATGGCATTTTGTGTCCTCCAGTTGATAAAGGAAAAGAATGCAAGCTAGTGGGATACACTAATTCGAGTTGGTGAAGTGATGTTAAGGATCAAAAATCCACAGTTGGTTATGTGTTTATGTTAGGTAGTGCACTAGTTGCTTGGAGTTCGGGAAAAGAACCAGTAATGGCATTATCATCATACGAAGCAAAGTACATAGCTGCTTCTGTGTGTGCATGTCAAGCAACACGGATGGTGAACTTGGCCGAAGAGATAACAGGTAAATATCATGGAGCAATTACCAAGAAAATTGACAGCATGTCAGCTATCAACCTGGCAAAGAATCCGATAGCACATGGTCGAAGAAAGCACATCGAAATGAGGTTCCATTATCTTCGAGAGCGGGTAGCTAAAGGGTTGATGAACTTGAAACACTGCAGAATTGAGAATCAGATTGCAGGCATCATGACGAAGGGAGTGCATGTCGAAGTATTCAGAAGACTAAGAGCTATGATGAATATAGATAGCTTAAATACAATGAATTAGGTGGTGTGTTGAAAGTGTAATTCTTTGTGTCGAAGCAGGTTGCTCGACAGATACAAGGAGGTGTCGAAATACCTAGGCAGTTTGCTAGATTAGATTTCAAATTAGGCTTATCTTAGAATTAGGTTAAATTATATTTTGAGCTTTTGTAGTTTTGGACTTTATTTGGATTAGGGAGAAAGATAACCTAAAACTATAAATAGGGGGTAACCTTTATTATTTGATAACAATTCATTAACAGTATTTTGCAGTTGTAAAGTGAATAAAAGAAGTTTTCATAGTTTGTGGGCAGAGAGTTACTCTGCAAAAACTCTAATCTCTTCTTTAAATTTCTTTTTTTTTTCATCCTTATTGTGATAGAAATTCATCATAGATTTTGGTGGATTTCCAAAATTCTTCTGCCTTTAAGCACTTTTGGTGTGAGTCAAAGATCGTCTTTTAATATAATAAAATTTGGTATTTTTTTTTATTTGGAGGATTTTAGAGTTTATCTGACAGGTTTTGCGCTTGCAATCTTGTGTTCTCATTCTAAAAATATGACATTTGAGAAAAGGTTTTTACATCAGGTATAAAAATATATGATGTAAAAAATATTTGTCAAAAGATTTTACATCAGACATTTATTTCCAATGATAGAAAAAATATTGATTTAGAGAAAAATATAACACGGTGGCAGTTTGGTAAATAAAAAAAATTGTTATAAAAGACCATTACATCGGGCCAATTTCGCAGTCGATGTAAAAAGTCCAATGATTAAAAAATAAAAACACGGTGGCAGTTTGGTAAATAAAAGGGTTTTTGTTATAAAAAGCCATTATATCGGTCCAATTTTTCAACCGATGTAAAAAGCATTATTCACTCGAATAGAAAAAAACAAAACAACCATACCCTTAACCCAAAACAGGAACCCTAGCCCCCATTTCATTGCTGCTAAGAATCGAAAGCAAATCTCACGAATCTCCTCCAGCCAATGACGTTCTCCCACCGGCCAACCTCTTCCGACGAACTTTCATGTTAGAGATACTGATATTCCTCATCCACCTAACCCTCCTCCAGCCGACGGCATTTTCCCACCGGCCAACCTCTTCCGACGAACTTTCGCGTTAGACATACTCCTTCTGTCCCTGGCGACGGTGGAGTTCAGGTGTTTTTTTATTCTCTGGGAACATAGAATTACCTTGTGATTGGAGGTTATATTTATTGTTCGTGTTTTGAATCTGAATCTGATTAGGAATAGTTATCATTGAAATTTTCTCTTTCCTTACATTGTGTTTTGAATCTGTATTTACTTGTGAAGAACCTAACCAAGAAGATAAGGTTAAGGCCACTTGGTTTTGAAACTAACCCTTTGATTTTAATATCAGAAGATTTCCACCAATTCCATGTCAATCAACTCTCATAGTTTCTCATTTGACTCCATTCCTCACGTGCACGGTTTATTTGTTGCATCTTTATTCTGATTCCATTGCTTTTACTTTATTCATGGGTTGTTTAATGTTGTATAATGTTGTTTTTCGATTTACAGCTAGATGTTTTTGAGCTTGTTGGCGTGCCTCCAGTAGATAATTGTTTGACAGGGTTCAATAGTTCTGTTTTCACTTATGGCCAGGTTTATTTCCATTTTTTCATGAAGTTGTTTGTTGCTTTTTGTTATTCTTGATTCTTGATAATTTTTATATAATTGTTGTCAATAAATCAATAAATAGTACTAGTACATACTCCATTCATTCCAAATGAGTGCATTTCATATAAATTAAATAGATGATGGTTTGACATTTTTTTATTGTTTTTATATAAAAAGGAATTTTTAAAGCAGTGAAAATTAATCATATATGATGTTCATATATAATTCTTGTAGTGCTGAAAATTTAATGACATTCATGTTACAACATCAGTAGCTAAGCCATGATGTTTATATATAGTTAGTTTAAATTGTTAGTGGGTAATAGTTAAAACTGTTAGTTGTTTAAAACAATTAGTAAGTTTAGTTAAAATAGTTAGTTTAAATTGTTAGTTGTTTAAAAGAGTTTAATTGAGAAGGGCAATTAGTTGAGAATTTCTATGTTTCAAGTTGAATCAACCATTATCTAGATAGTTTAATTTTATTTCACGCCACTTCCAATATTTTTTTATAAAAAATCTAAGTTTTCTAGCTGTTAGAACATGAAAATTATCGTTTATGGATCTTTGTCCTTAGAAAATTCTTAAGATTTTTGTGTACAACTTACAAGTAGAAAAAAATTCTTAAGAAAATTCTTTCGATTATATTTTGGTGTCATGAGTTTAAGTTTCAGATGCTGCGATTGCTCCAGCTAGCTCGTCTCGCTCCTTTATTAATTTTAAAGGTAAATTTTCTTGCTGTTTTATTTTTATCAACTTAAGTATCTCTTTCTATGTGATTATGGAGAATGTGTTAGAGATACAGATCATGTTTTAGTTTTATGATCTATTTGTTTTTCAATTACAATGAAATAGTTGTTAATTCAATTATCTGTTGTTCTTGTTGCTCGAATATTACTAAGCACTTGCAGGAGTGTTGCCCAAGTATTTCAATTCAGAGTGGTCAGTTGCTCGATTTCACTTACACGAGGGCACTCAGTACATAGTTGCATTTGGTGTCGAAAAGAATACAGTCATAATTCTTGGCATGGATGGAAGGTATGAAATGAGGAAGTGACAAATAATATATCTTGTCTAAGTTTTAGATGATAGATTATATATATATAGTTGATAATGTTATTCCTTTCAACTATTACTGAGTTGAGAATTTGAAGAAAGACATATTTGTTATGTTTGCTACTGTGTCATACTTTCTAATTTTAAAATTAAGTGTAATATGTAAAAAGTTGAACAAAAAAGTTCTCATGAATGTTTTTTTTGAATTAGTGCTTTTGGGGTTCATCAAATGACAAATGGTAATAGAAAAAAAGGCTACATCTACATGGCTTCAGCTTAATGTAAGCGTGATATAAATTATAATTGTATATTTAATTTTATGATAAGTATTAACTAATTATGTCATTCATTTGTAGACAAAGCAACAACGTAACTCTAATGATGGTGGGTACTATGTGATGAAAAATATGTTGGATATTGTCTCTGCCAATATAGCCGATTCTTGGATGAAGGTAATAAAAACAACTTTACTTTGTTATTTACTTTGCGTTTTGCAACTTAATGTGAATTTTCAAAGAATAACTCTATTATTATTTACGTATTTGATGATCCAACAGAATTAACACAAGATGATTTGTATGACTTGCGACTCTGTTGGCCAAAATATATATATATATATATATATATATATATATATATATATATATATATATATATATATATATATATATATATATATATATATAATTTGAGTTTCATGACTTTGCTGTTGTCTGCTGATATTAATTAGTGTTATTGTTTATTGTCAGCAAATGTGATTTTGGTGTTGTCTACCGAAGCTACAACTCATCTTCTTGTGAATTGCATGTTGGTATTTTAAGTGTGGGAAAAGACTTATAAATGGTTGGATGTTTTTGTATGGTTTCACTTGTTTTATTATTGTTGTAGTAGTCCACCATGTGTAAACTTCTTTATAATTTTGTACACTTGTGTATCTTAGATTGATACTTTTGTAAATCAATTGTTCATTTTGAAGATTATATATATGCATCCTGATTGATACTTTTATAAATCAATTGTTCATTTTGAAGAATATATATATGCATCCTAACTATTTGGTGCAATGAAATTATCCTTCATTGGTTAGAAAAATATGAAAATAATGACCTAAATGTGGTCTGTGTGATGTGAGAAAAGTATGAAAAATAGCGACCTAACTTTGGTCTATGTGGTATTTGAAATTTATATGGAAAATTTGGTAAAATAAATTTCAGTTTAAAATAGGAAAAACAGATATTACATCGGGCAAAATGGAAAACCGATGTAAAAACTTATCTATTACATCGGGCAAAATGGAAAACCGAAGTAAAAACAATCTATTACATCGGGCGGATAGGACAATCGATGTAAAATATGACAATATATTTTTTTATAAAAAATTGCAATATTTTTCACATCAGACATCTAAATTCAACCGAAGTGGTATGTTAATTTTTCACATCGGGTCTTGGCCCGATGTAAAATGTCTCTGACTTATTACTTCGTCTGGCTTTACATCGGGCCCAGGCCCGATGTAAAAAGTACTTTTCGCCTGATGTAAAAAGTACTTTCTACACTAGTGATTAAACGCTTATTAATTTCTAGTTCTCACTGAGTCATATGTTCATGAAATCTTGAAATGGTTTTGTGTATACATTTCTTCCAAAATTAATCCAAACTCCAGTATGAATGGTGAAATAATTCGAGGTAAGAGGCGAGTATATAGAGAGAGAGAAATGAAAACAATAAAACCATGTGATGCAGATGGAATACCTGGATAAGTGCTGACTCCTGCCAATAGTTTAAACACCGTATCATATTCAATAACTAGTTTCTTAAAAAAACTTACAAAGTCATCCCTTGAGGAAAAATACTGATTGTAGAATTTGTAGTCAATCCAATCAATATAGTCTTCATAGTGCGATACACTTTCAGGTAGAAGCGTTGGAGAAACTCTGTTGGAGCAATTGACACAACTTTCATGGATTTGGAAACATCTGGATCTACCTTGAATTGGGGTATAACCTGCCCTATGGAGTTGGAAAAGACATCCACACTGGAATTGATGCTTTCATAGTGTTAATATCAATTCCGTCAATTATGTTATCATCGTCAATGACTTCGTTCTCGTAGTCTAGGATGATCCCTTTGATTGATGATATGGCTGTCTCCATCCACTCATCATTATATATTCTGAGGGTTGAAATGATATTCAGGACCATTGCCTCCTATGCTTATTACCACTTCCACGTTCTTGTGGTTTTTCTTGAGTCTCGCCACATTTTTGGGGCTAAAGCTCTTAAAGTTCCCAATGCGGTCGAATACTCCTGTGCCTTTTCCTTCAACATACGTCTCTGTGGCGTAGCCGAGAATGAAGTGGAATTCTTTCATGTTGTCGTTGATCATTTCTGCTGGAAAATCATCTATATTATCTTCCATGCCAATGTACTCTCCGAAAATGATAGACTTCACAACGGCATCGATATCATATTGTGACATTGTGATTTACTTTCTTTCAGAATGAGTATTTGATTGGCTGTGGCTGAAATGGCCAACTTTTGATGCCTTTTTATAAGCATATGAGTCGCTATGCAATATAAACTAGTAGAATTAAACAACACGACTAGACAATAAACAAGTATATGAATAACTCATGCAATATTCTAGTAATGACATGTTCTTAGATGTGCATTCCAAATACTTCAAAATAAAGTATGCATACACTTGCCTATTCTTTTAATTTATCTTTTTTATTGTTTTACAAATTTAATCTAATTAGTTAAGTCAGAAGGAAGATTCATAAAAAATTTAAAAAAAAATACTACATATGCCATCCATCCCTAATAAATGTTCACATTCCTATCAAGTCCGGACTGAGACACGGACACGAGACACGACACAGATACAGACACGAGGACCCCGCTAATATAAAAAACATAGGACACGGACACGGTTATATATATATTTTTTTATATATTAATATAATAATGCAATGTATGAGCACAATTTATAGAGTTTAAAAACAGAATCAAAATTTATATATATTTAAACTTAGTACTTTCAATTTAAAAAAAAAAAAACATAAATCCACCAAAACCAAATAATATAAATCATATTATAGTCACTCCATATTGATAAAACCAACCTCTAAACCGTGGAATAAGAAAAAAATAAGAACTCTTAATTGTGTTATTTTTAATGTAAAGAAGTAAAATATGAAAGGTAAAAAAACGGTATTATTTTTATAAATAAAAATCAGATAATTATTGATTGGGCCTTTTTTTTAATAGGGTGTGTCATTTATTTTAAACAAGGTGTCATATCCGTATCTGCTGCAATTAAATTATTTTTGTTCGTTGGACACATCAAAAACGTATCAGATACGTGTTGTACGTGTGTCGTACGAGTATCCGTGTCCGAGACGGCGACACACTTTTTAAATGGCGTGTCGGCGCTTCATATATTCACACTGTGATTGATAGGGATTTTAATTGGTAAAAGTTGTAATAAAGGATTTTTTTTCCCTTTTAAAAACTAAGTTGAAATGGGTGTAAAGAAACTATTCCAAGCATAGGGTGTCTCGAGTATAAAAATTAATCTTTAGAATTCACAAATTTAGAGATGATGTACCCCAAAACTACTACAAACCAAATGATTGAGATCGAGTCAGTATATTATAATTTGATAAAACCTAAACAACCAAGTGCATTTTCATATCATTTTCTTATTTGTAAATTGTAAATATAAGAAGGGTAGAAATTTGTCCATCAATCTAAAGATAGAGCACAAGAAGTACCTATCTGATAACCCTGAAACAACAAATAGTAACATCAAAGCAAGCAAAAAGTATAGAACCTGCAAAAGAAAAGAAAGAGAGAGAGAAATTCAAATACAACTCTTTTTGTATAGAACCTGAAATTTATTTTAATTTCAAATTTTATTATTTAGACTAATTATGAGAATATCGTTTCAAAGAATATTTTGTACCAATTATAGATTTTTTTTTTCTTTTTGAATTGACTGCATTATACAAAACAACATGAAAAATGTTAAAGTTGGTTCTGGTGTAGAATGAAACATGTGGAACACGATGTTCGAATATGGGTGTTGCAATATCTAGCCTCTGACAACAGACAAATGTTATTGCAGTATTGGTTCGGAATTATTCTATCCAAAATTCACTCTGCAAAGAGAATATATAAAGAGAGTTAATTTGGATGTTCCTGTGCAATATGTTGAACACGATGTTTCAACATGTGTGTAGTGCAACATCTGACCCTAGTCAGCAAACCATGATGGATGTTGTTTGGTGTGAAATTTTTTATTGAGATATTTAATCATATTTGTTGTAGATTGGTTAGCAATGTTTCTGTGGTTTGTTTGACAGTTGTGAAGATCGAATTAGATTTAAATTTGAATTTGAAATATAACAAATAGTATCTTTTATTGGAGATTTTTATGGAGCATTTCAAATCCAACAGAGTCAGCTATTATTCTAGATGAATTTAATTTAGATATCCAAGGAGAAAAAGTCAAGAAGACATTGCTAAATAAGGAGACTCAATTCTCATATTTAGGTGTGGTTTTTTTGCGCTAGACTAAGTTCTTAGTGTCTAGATAATAGAGTCTTTTGTTTCTTGTATTCCACGCTAATGTCATCATAAAGATTAATGTTGAATCTATTGTACACCACTATGTTTCAGTAACTTGAAATAGTTGTTAGTTTGTCTTAGTTGAGTTATAACTTCAACAATCGTTAATGGTTAAGTTGATCACTAGGGGTTAGTGATTGAGAGAAAGTGAGAGGGGTTCTCGTATTTAGGGGGATTCCTAAATAGAACGTCACTAGGATTAGGAAGAGGCATTAAACATCATGAGAATGGTGTTCCTATAAGACTAATTGTACTAATTCAAAGTAATGAATTTTCTTTATTGGGTACAATTTCCTCAAACGTAGGTGTCCTTCATCAATCTCTTGTATTATTGTATTGTATTCTGTATTGTGTTATTATTTTTATTATTATACTGTCATACTGGTTTAAAAAGTTGGACCAGTTGTTCCATTATTGTGTCCAGCATTTTTCCCCTCAAGAATAAAATTTTAATTGGCATCAGAGCAGGCACTCTTTTTCGGTAGGGTGTGCTCCACGGAAGATATTTTTTTACAAAAATGGACAACACTAAGAATGGAGGTTCAGCCAACAAGCCAACTGTTTTGGATGGCACTAATTATGACTATTGGAAAGCCAAGATGGTTGCCTTTCTCCAATCCATATACATCAAAACTTGGAAGGTTATGGTTAAAAGTTGGCAACATCTTGTGATCAGTTCTCAATATGGTTCCACAAGCTTAAAGCCTGAACTTGATTGTTCTAAGGATGACGATGATGAAGCTCTTGGAAACGATAAAGCGTTGAATGTTGTATTCAATGGTGTGTACAAGAACATGTTCAAACTGATCAACACGTGTACCGAAGCTAATGAAGCTTGGGAAATTTTGAAGACTGCTCATGAAGGCACGTCCAAGAATAGGATGTCAAGGTTGCAGCTCCTTACAACCAAGTTTGAAAATCTAAGAATGATGTACGATGAATCCATATATGATTTCCACATTAGATTGCATGATATAGCCAATAATAATTTTTCCTTGGGAGAACAGATGTCAGAAGAAAAACTGCTTAGAATGAAAGATTCTCAGATATTTTCCTCTGAAGTTTTAATTGAAGGTAACAGTCATTAAAGAAGCTCAAGACTTAAGTAATTTGAAGGTTGATGAAAACCTTTAAAGTTTCTATATATTGTAGATTATAAAAGAAGAAGAAAAATATTGCTTTTGTATCTAACATTGAAAAAGATGAAGATCAAAATGAAAAGGATACATAAGAAATTTTTTCAAATGCTATAGCTCTTATTGGCTGAAAGTTCAACAATACTTTGAAGAAGCTAGACAGAAAATAGAGGACAGATGTTCAAGACATCAGGTCCAACATTAGACCCAAAAATAAGGGCAAAGAAGAAGACAAAGGCATAGGACATATCAAAACTGAACTCCCTACTTTTCTCAAGAAGCCGAAAAAGGGATTGTTTGTTACTTGGTATGAGTTTGATTGTGAAAGTGAAACTGGTAATTTAGTAATAGCTTTCACTAGAAAAATTTTATCTAAAAGTGTGTACAGTAATGAAGACATGTCTGATGGAGAGATATCAACAACATACAGGCCCTTATACACCAAGTGGGAGAATGCTTGCAGTGTTGCAGAGAAACAGAAGAAACCCTTCAATGCTCTCCTTAATGAAAAATAGATACTAGTTTCAACCATAACTAGTCTAGAAGAAGTGAGTCTACTAAAGTCCATGTTTGATAACATGACTAAATATGTGCCTATGTTGAACAATAGTTCAAATATGTTATACGAAAATTTTGATGTTGGAAAGATGGTCATATGTCATAAGGGAATAGGATTTGAAAGGAGCTCCAAGAACAAATGAGTCAAAGCCCCTCCTTAGAAGTTTATTCCTCCTAAGAAAAAAGATTGAGTTTCTGATGGTGGACCTCATGATCCAGCATCATTTTTAACATGTGTTCCCACATCTCAGAAGTCACAAAAACCTGTCATGGAGATGTCATCGTTGTGGTAAATATGGGCATATTAGGCATTATTGTTAAAAATTGTATGGTTATCCTTATTCCTATAGTCAACCAATACCGAAGAGATAAGATGGCAAGAAGGTTCATGCAAAGAAAGAGTAAAAATCCAAAGTATCTGCCAATAGTTTCACAGCACATACATCTCTTAGAGTTTCTTCAATGGGAGATTGGTACTTTGATAATGGGTGTTTCAGGCACTTGACTAGAGAAAAGACATATCTCGAGGAGTTGAAATCTTACGCTAATAGTTATGTCACATTTGGTGATAGAACAAAGGGGAGAATAAAGAGCATATGCAAAATGGCTAGCCCTGGTCTTCCTTGTCTTAATGATGTGTTATTGGTAGAAGGTTTAACTGCTAACTTGATTAGAATAACTCAATTATATGTTCAAGGATTGAATGTAAACTTCAACAAATTTGAATGTATTGTCACCAGCAAGGATCAAGAAGTTCTCATAAAGGGGTTAAGATCCAACCACAAATATTATATGTGGATATCTGAGCCCGCATCCTGCATGTTATCCAAAGTTGATCAGACCAAGCATGTCACCAATAACTTGCTCACCTCAATCTCAATGGCATGAAGAAGGTTATATCTGCTGAAGCCATCAAAGGTTTTCCAAATCTGAAGATTTAAGAAGGCAAATTTCGTGGAGAGTGCCAAATAGGTAAGAAGACCAACATGTACCACAAGAAGCTCCAACATCTTGCCACCTGAAAATCTATTTAGTTACTTCATATTCACCTTATATGGTTTATGTAAGTGGAAAGTCTTGGTGGGAAGAGATATGTGTTTTTATGTATGGATGATTTTTCAAGATATTCATGGGTTAACTTTTTTAGAGAAAAATTTGATACTTCTTGTAATACGGTGAGCTGACTTTTTATCGATCGAAATGTCGCGGTTAAGCATGAGTCGCCACCGACTTTTATTTTATCCAAACAAATTCAGAAAGGCTAAAAGAAACAGAAAAAACCTTTAAAAGAAATCTAAGTTCGGGGGGTAATTTATGCAAAGGGAAGGTGTAAGGCACCCTTTGCATCCATGGTTTTCCATGGGCTCTTAATTGCTTTGCTCGCTCGTTTTCAGAAAATGTAGACGAAAGAGGAAAAATGGACTTTAGCTCGTAAATGAGCGTAGCCAGTTTTTTTGAAGAATTTTGAGAAAGAATATAGAAAATAGAGCATGGCAAGGCAATTAGGGGCAATTACCTTAAACTCAGATGATAGGTCTCTATTTAGCCTTTCAGAATGAAAGGGTCAATCCTTGCCATAAGTGGGCAGGAAGCCTTTCGTTTGGAGGTAGAAGGGTCATCGAATTATCATTCGCTCAAAGACTGACCCATGCCATAGAGAGGCAGGTAGTCTAAGGGGAAGGATCAGAATAGCCTTTCGTAGGCAACCAGAAGATACCTCAGCCTTTTCTGTAGGCAACTTCCGAGGGTCGAGGTCATGTTAGTGTATCGAAGGCAGCATCATTAGGGACCATGACCTTTAATCTAGGCAACATGGCTGAGGTATCCTCGTATTCGAGGGACTGGCTATTCTGCACAAAATACAAGGCAACAAGGCAACAGGCAACAAGGCAACAGAGAGGGTTACCCAAAAGTGTGCGTGTGTGCACCAATCACGTGATTCAATTCGGAATATATTATCTTATAATTAAATGGCTCTAATTCAGTTCAAGATTGCACTCCCTAAATTACTAACCACGCAATTTAAATAATATAATCACACAAATACGGGGGAGGGAAATTGTAACCAGCGGATCCCTTAATAGGGTTTGGCACAAGTAATAATAACAGAAAAGAGTTAGGGCTTAGGGTTACCAACACCCGTAGCCTTGGCGGTCAACAACCCCTGAAAATTGAAAAGGAAAGAATAAACAGAAGAGAGTGAGTGTATTATCAGGTTCGGAGGCAAAATTTATTAACTCTTAAAAAACAAAAGAATAAAGAAATTAAAAGTAAATGAATGAAGAGTACTTAGCTTGGCATTTGCCCTGACAGGGTTGGTGGGCAAAGGTTTGCCTGAAGCATTGACTCTGACCATCTGAGAATTGACAGAAGAAATAACAAGGCGTGAGTGTACAGACAGTTCATTGATATTTAAGAATAAACCCTAATTAAATAAAAGGGAGGAAAGTATTTAAATAATTAAAGATTAAGACTTAGCTTTTGAATTCGACGTGGCGCGTTGTCGGAGTGAACCTTGTTGATAACCCTGAAAAGGCAAGGCACAAAAGAAAGTCTTTCAGTGTATATGAATGTTCGTCACAAACCCTGATTAGGGCATAGTTTAAATAAGAAAATACCCACGATTAAGAAAATACCAACGATTTAAATTAATTATTGGTCTCACGACCTAATTAATTTAATCGGGACAAGAAATAAAATCGAGTGCCAAAAATGCTTTTTATGACTTTTTATGAATTTTTGTGAATTTTTATGAATTAAATAGAATTATAAAATAAATTATTCAATTAAAAAACAAATAAAATATTAGTTATAAAATAATATGAACAAAATAAAAAAACTATTTTATTGTTATGAAAATATTTTTAGAAGAAAACAAAATAAACTAAAGTATATACATATATTAATAAATAAAATTGGTTGTATAATTAAAAGTAAAAAAAATTGCAAAAAAAAACTTATCTTGATCGTATGTGGCACGCGCTGAAGGCATATGGTGGACCTGCATGCTTCTTGTGCATTGGATGGAACTAGGAGACAATCATGTGGCCCAGAGAGTGAAGGATCATGGTATCACATGTTTCCCGACGCACCGGATCCCAAGAACTGACCAGACGCGCGCGCCAAAAAGATGTTCGAATGGGCCAATCACGTGTGGCCACGTCTTCGTCCCTGACCTCAAGATTCTGCAACCGCGCTTATTACGGTGTTTTTTGATTTGAAGCGCTGTAAAAAGCGCTGCACATGAAACTAAAAAAAATAGCGAATATGGCTAAACGATCACATAAATTTGGCGCACCCATACCATTGAATTCGTCTCATTCTCACGAACATGATCATGGTGTTGGTTAAGCTCAATTTCGCCTGTGGATAAAAACCCTAAATCGAACCAAGAACCCTAATAATGGCTGCATGCTCATACCGACCTTAAATCATTCCAAACTTTCCAGAAACGATCATTAGATGATAACAAACACAAATATGCAATTAATTTTGAATGATAATGTATGTATGATGCAAATCGACTCAAATTCAAAAGTGACAAACCGAGAGAGATGCGCGCGTGTTCTTGAGGTTCTGGGCTTTGTAACTGATTGGGAAAGCTTCCTTGAAGGTCCAGGAACGATTTGAGATCAACTGGAAACCTTGAATTGGCTTGTATCTCAAATTTGGAATTTGAGTTTTTGAGGAATTTTCTTGACTCGGGTTTGAGGTTTCTTGCTGCAGAATCCGTAACCCTTGCCTCTGATCTTGTTATGTATATATAGGAGAGTGAATTAGGGTGAATCCTTTGAGTCAAATCTTTTGGTAGCTTGATTTGTAAGTTTGAGAAATTTGATTGGAAATATGCTATTGAATCCTTCTATATTTGGCCTTGATTGATTCAATCTATTCCCATTTACCAACTGTACGAAAATTGATTGATTTTGGAGAATATTTGCTGATCAAAATAGATCCAAAACACATCTTTTATAAAATATTTGATTTTTTAGTAATTTACTTGATTTTAATCATTTTTAAATGAATTAAAAATTCATAATAAATCACATAAATCAAATAATTTCGTGGGAAATAGATTTTGGGTCTTTGGATACTTGGGAATCAAGATTGAACCAAAATAATTTGGGCCCATTTGCAAAAACTTCAAATTCCTTCACATTTTTCCCTCCAAAATAGTCCAACTTTGCCAAGGCCTACCTCTCTCAATTTTTGTGGTATGGAGGTGTTCTAGGACTTTTTAGAAACCTTAGGGAGTCCTCTAACCAGTGTCTTTGGTCTCATATCAAAATCATTTTACATGCTCATTTTATGTCCTTTTGAAAAAAGTGTCTTTTTGTTGACTTTTGAAAAGGACCTATAATGTTTTAGTCCATATATCTCAAATGAAGCATTTTTAGACTTGGCATGTGAGACACAATTTTGTAGAGAATCAAATTTCCTTCAAAATGAGCTTTGGATGGAAAATTGTGGATGTTCCATGTGAGAGTTATGGCTGGTCAAAGTTCAGTTGACTTTTCCTATACAAAACCCTAATTTAGAAACTCTTTGATTTGTTGATTTCTGATCTTTCCTTGATGAACCATGATCAATTCTTGATCAAATGGTGAATGATACTTCAATATGAGGATCTTGACAAAAAATCAGGAGTTTTGACTTTGCTTTGACCACAGTTGACCTTTTGGATCAATCGGTCGACTGTTGACTTTCCGAACTTTTGAGTGACCAGAACTTTGAGATATGTCTTGATACTTGTCATGGAGGTAATGTGAGACATGTTGAGCCATATGAGATGCTTGGAAGCCATTGATTCAGTGATTTTCCTTTGAAAGAATCAAACCCTAGTTCAGAGCCTTTGTATAGGAGAATGTGTCTTATGAGTTTTGCGCATTGATCTGATTTTGAATAGGAGAAAATGTATGGGAAAATTTTGGGGTATGACAGCTGCCCCTGTTCAATTATCTTAAACCTGAAGATGTAGAGTGGTTTGTATGCCAGTCGGTATCTGAAGGTGGAAGATGATTGAACACTAGAATACCAAGAAATTAGCCCTAGCTGGAGTAGGGACTTTTGTCGGAGATGGGCTTTAAGATGCCATCTAGATGTTGAGACTGAAGTTTTTGGGAAGTAATTGTTTGAATGTTGATCGTATAGTAGATGAATTAGATTTTAGGAGAGTTGTTCGCGTCAGCACTGTTCGTAGTAACTGAATTAGACTTTGGAAGATGATCGTGTCTATACCGTTCGTGATGATAGAATTTGATCTTTTTGTCGTGTCAGTACCGTTCGTAATAACTGAATTAGACTTAGGAAACAGTTGATCGTGTCCACACCGTTCGTGATGATGGAATTAGATCTCTGAGAGTTGATCGTGTCAGTACCGTTCGTAGTAACCGAATTAGATCTTGGAGAGATAATCGTGTCTACGTCGTTCGTGATGATAGAATTAGATTCTCTTGTCGTGTCAGCACTGTTCGTAGTAACTGAATTAGACTGGGAAGGTCAGTGATCGTGTCTACACCGTTCGTGATGATAGAATTAGATCTCTGAGAGTTGACCGTGTCAGTACCGTTCGTAGTAACTGAATTAGATCTTGGAAAGGTGATCGTGTCATTACCGTTCGTGGTAAATGAATTAGATCTTCGAGCGTTGACCGTGTCAGTACCATTTGTAGTAACTGAATTAGATCTTTGAAGGATGATCGTGTCTACACCGTTCGTGATGATAGAATTAGATCTTTGAAAATTTGGAGATATTGTTTATCTGCTTGTACCTGTATCCTTAAAAAGTAAAGTTAGTCTTTATGCAATGTCATGATGCATGTATTATGTGACGAGTCTCTCAAAATAAATGAGAAACTTGTATGTTATGTATGAGTTCATTATGAGGTAATGTATGCAATGTATGAATATGTTTATGACATATGATATGTGAACTGTGATTTTGATGTCTGATCTTATTTGAAGATGCTCAGCTGGGAATTTATGATTCTTGCTTGGGGATGATCAGTAACTTGATGGACCCTGATTGGGGACAGAAGTATTAGTAACCCATGTTGGAGAAGATCAAAGTGTTGGAGAACCAGCAGCGTTGAAGATGTAAACTTCGATGGAGAGCCATGTCTTTGTCGAGAGCGTTTGAAGATATCTTCTTAATGATTACTCTGTGGGGATATGATCTTGTGAACCCGGCTCTGTGGGGTGACATGGGTGTCTTGAAATTTGCCCCCAGTACTATAGTAACTACCACTCCTGGATTTGATTAGGACATACCACTGAGTATTGATCAAGATGTCAAACTGGACTTTCATAGATTTGCCCCTGCTAGTAGAAACTTGAAGAGATTCACCTCGCGAGGACTTTATGAAGTGTATATTGTAGGCGACATGCCCCTAGTAATCGTAAGCCCAGGACAACGCCCCCTGTTGATTGGAAATAGATTCTGATTTACTTGGATGCATGCCCCTGATTGTTTTTGGCATCTTTGTGAGATTCTCGGAATCTTGACTTGGTTGCCCCGGATTGATCGGGACATAGTTTGAAACTCACTTGGGATGTGACTTTGACTGTTTGGATTTTGAGAGATTCTTGGAATCTTGAGTTGATTGCCCCAAATTGATTGGGAAAAATGTGTTGTGCCCCTTGTATACATAAGAGACATTGCTTCTTGGAGTAATATTGTCTGTCGGGATAACTTTCAGTCGTTAGTTGTACCCTGTGCAAGTTCTTCCTGTTGCTAACATTTGAAATTATGTAGAAGAATATGTTTAATAATGAATTCATGAGATGCAATGCATACATTTGTCTTGAGTTTTGAAAAACATTAAAACAAGAGATGTAAAAACGTGACATTTGTAAAAACGTGGTATTCGTAACAATGTGATGTTTGTAAAAACGTGATATCAACTTAGCATTTTTGGCAACCTTAAGGAGTCAGGATACCTTTTTGGTGACAGTATGCTTTCGAACTAGCCATGCTTCAGTTAGGACTTTTAAGGGTTGTAACGTGGCTCGGTTCACGGTTTAAGAAACAAAGGATAAAGGCTCAAAATTTGATTGTACCCACCCCTCTTCGTGATGATCTTCAATCCTAAGCTCAGTTGATTCAATTTACGCATTCAGGTTCCAAGAGATTTTTGGATTTGCACCTTTGATAATGATGATGATTCACAAGCAGAGAGAACTTTTGAGGTGGCAGTCACTTCTTCCTTTTGGTAGTCACAACATTGTGTTGTTCAAGAATTCATTGACTTCTCTTTTTTCATCTTTTTGATATCCCTACTTTTGCCTGAACTGTCTATTTTGAGGTTACAGTCAGCGGGATGCCTTGATTTTTGCCTAAGTCATCTTTCTGATTTTTGACTTAGCAGGCTTTTCATTGTATATATGTTTTTTCTTTTCGAAAGATATTGACTGCCTTGCTTAATGATTGATGAACCGTCATTGGCTTTTGATTGGCATTTCCAACACTTCTTTGATGCGTGCGGATGAACGCTTGTGATTGAAACCTTTTGTTGAAAGGTGTACTGAATGATTCTCTTAAAATAGAATGCACAGCCAAATTAACTGAGAACTACCCTGCCCCAGGTTATGATCAAGGGTTTTAGTACAAATAAGAAACTTCTACTTCTTATGCTCAAGGGGGTTAACGAGGGATTAACATCCTTATATCTCCACTGTTTAGGGATTGAAACAATGCCTGTACATCGTCAGCATAGTCCACTCGAAAGCATATTGTATGAGGTCGCGGTATCGTTTTCGTCATCCTCCCTCAAAAGGTATACAACTTTAGCAGGAGTTGAGTATCACAAAAGCATATGCAGAATAAAGACATAATTTAAAATGAGTGATAACGAAATAATTTATTCAAGACAAACATATGCAATGCACTGATGATGATTATTAAAACAGATAATGTCTATCATAAGTCGAATGTTTAAACAAACAGAATAGAAATTGAAAATGAAAGTAAATCTAATGATCTAAAAAGTTCATCCTTCCTAACATTAATCAATCTTGTCGTGACTAGGAATGGGAGCGGTGATCACCACTGGAGTCTTGGGATGATTGAATTCAATTTCACCAGCATCGATCATGTCTTGAATCTTGTTCTTCAATGGCCAACAGTCATTTGTATCATGTCCAGGGCTATCGGAATGGTATGCGCACCTCGCATTGGGCTTATAGTTAGGAGCGGAAGTGTTGGGCTTTACAGGAGGATCCCTCACAGTAATCAAGTTTGCTTTCAACAAATATTGTAATGCCTGAGCCAGTGACATGTTGATTTTCGTGAACTGACGCTTAGGTGCATCTGACTTGCGTCTTTGTTGTGGAACTGGTGTAGAGATCAGAATTGTCCCCACAGATTGGTTGGGTTCATTGTGACCTTTCCGATTATTCCCAGTATTAGCCATATGAGGTTCCTCAGGTGAGTTGAAATCAATGATCTTATCATCAATGAGATCTTGGATCTTATTCTTCAATAGCCAGCAATCGTTAGTGTCATGTCCGATGCTGTCGGAGTGGTAAGCACATCTTGCATTAGGATTATACTGATGAGACAAAGTGTTAGGATTCCGAGGAGGATCCCTCAAAGTCATTAGCCCTTTCTTCCGCATCTGTTGCAATGCTTCAGCCAAAGTCATGTTGATCTTTGTGAATTGTCTTTTAGGCGCGTTATGCTTACGTTGTGGTTGTGATGCTGATGTGGAGATCAGAGCTTCCCCAACTTGTTGGTTACACATAGTATTAGCCATGTAAGGCCCCTTAATTGAATAGAAGTCAATGATCTTGTCGTCAATTAAGTCTTGGATCTTATGCTTCAATGGTCCACAATCCTCTGTGTCATGGCCAGGACTATTCGAATGATAAGCACATCTCGCATGGTACTTATACCCAGGAGCGGGATTAGTAGGAAATGAATACGGAGGCAATAGAGTTATCAGGTTCTGATTGAGCAGTTGTTGCAGAGCGTGAGACAGCGGCATGGGTAACGGAGTGAATGACCGCTTAGGTTTGGATTTCCATTTATCTTGCACACCTTGCTCCCTTTGTTGGTCCTTCTCCTTCTCGGCCAGAAGTGCCTTTAATTCTTCTTGCCCCTTGGCCAAGTGAAAGATTATTTTCTGGAACTGGTTGTTCTGAGCTTGGAGATTTCTGACAGATTGTTCAAGGTCCATGATGCTGAAATAAACAGCGAGGGAGGATGAGACACCTATTGTAAGAAACCTGTTATGCGATGTTATGAATGCAAATGCAATATTTTCAAGGATCTTTAGGCTTTTAGTTAGCAACATTAGAAAATGATTTGGTCGCGTCTTTGTCTGAAGAATTCTGACTTTGGTTTTTTAACGTCCTTCCTTGAGAATCAAGCTCACCATATCGAGTGGGTCATCGCCTCTGATTCGGGATATCTTTGAATTTGAAGGTACTTGGCTAGAGGAAAATAAATCCTCTTGCCCCTTGATAGGTATTGAGTCTCTTGAATTGGAAGGTATGTGGCCAGAGGAAAATAAATCCTCTTGCCCCCTGACAGGAATTCAGTCTTTGATAAAGGCACCTTAAATTGTGCGCCCTAAATTCCTAAGATCCTTGAAAGGGTTAGTTAAATCATGTTATGCTTATGATGTCATGATGATGTTATGCGAATGCAGTTCATTAGGCAAAGCGTGAGACAGTAAGGGCGAACAAGTCCTTTTAACAAAACCTGCAAGGAAACGAAGGTTAGTAGCAAACACAGGCAAGTCACGCAAGTCACACAAGTCACACAATTTTTGGCTTAAGGCTTGCATGGGGTCTGATCAGGTGTCTTTCCCAAGGGTATTTCTATGGATAAGGAGATTTCAGCAACGGGTTCTACAAGTTATCCAGAATTGTCAGCCCTTCTAAAGCACCCTCGGACATGATGCATTCGCACCATGCAATGATACTTTGAGAAAGAACCTATCTGAATTGTAGCATCGGGTAGCGACTAGTTCTTAACATTTGTCAAGAGTAGTCCCCCCACTACGTTCCTAAAGGCCAGGATGGGTTAAGGGTAACTAAAGGTCCTTGAGCTCCGGCGCACCCACAGACACATACATAGACCCCCCTCATTTGAGAAAGGTGTGCATATGCTATGGAGTCCTAACTCAAGCGTGAACTTCATATTGACTCATCTCCCACATATGTGAAAGAGGTCGCCATGACTATGTCACTCCTAATCTTAAGTGTTCTTGAATCCGGGAATAGGATTCGTCCTTCAATTTTCCCAAAACAGCCCTGAAAAACAAGCAAAGCAAACAATAGAAAACAATTAAGTGATTCCTAAACTTTTAAGGTAACCCCTCTTTTATCGAAAAGTCCCCAGCAGAGTCGCTAGTTCTGTAATACGGTGAACTGACTTTTTATCGATCGAAATGTCACGGTTAAGCATGAGTCGCCACCGACTTTTATTTTATCCAAACAAATTCAGAAAGGCTAAAAGAAACAGAAAAAACCTTTAAAAGAAATCTAAGTTCGGGGGGTAATTTATGCAAAGGGAAGGTGTAAGGCTCCCTTTGCATCCATGGTTTTCCATGGGCTCTTAATTGCTTTGCTCGCTCGTTTTCAGAAAATGTAGACGAAAGAGGAAAAATGGACTTTAGCTCGTAAATGAGCGTAGCCCGTTTTTTTGAAGAATTTTGAGAAAGAATATAGAAAATAGAGCATGGCAAGGCAATTACGGGCAATTACCTTAAACTCAAATGATAGGTCTCTATTTAGCCTTTCAGAATGAAAGGGTCAATCCTTGCCATAAGTGGGCAGGAAGCCTTTCGTTTGGAGGTAGAAGGGTCATCGAATTATCATTCGCTCAAAGACTGACCCATGCCATAGAGAGGCAGGTAGTCTAAGGGGAAGGATCAGAATAGCCTTTCGTAGGCAACCAGAAGATACCTCAGCCTTTTCTGTAGGCAACTTCCGAGGGTCGAGGTCATGTTAGTGTATCGAAGGCAGCATCATTAGGGACCATGACCTTTAATCGAGGCAACATGGCTGAGGTATCCTCGTATTCGAGGGACTGGCTATTCTGCACAAAATACAAGGCAACAAGGAAACAGGCAACAAGGCAACAGAGAGGGTTACCCAAAAGTGTGCGTGTGTGCACCAATCACGTGATTCAATTCGGAATATATTATCTTATAATTAAATGGCTCTAATTCAGTTCAAGATTGCACTCCCTAAATTACTAACCACGCAATTTAAATAATATAATCACACAAATACGGGGGAGGGAAATTGTAACCAGCGGATCCCTTAATAGGGTTTGGCACAAGTAATAATAACAGAAAAGAGTTAGGGCTTAGGGTTACCAACACTCGTAGCCTTGGCGGTCAACAACCCCTGAAAATTGAAAAGGAAAGAATAAACAGAAGAGAGTGAGTGTATTATCAGGTTCGGAGGCAAACTTTATTAACTCTTAAAAAACAAAAGAATAAAGAAATTAAAAGTAAATGAATGAAGAGTACTTAGCTTGGCATTTGCCCTGACAGGGTTGGTGGGCAAAGGTTTGCCTGAAGCATTGACTCTGACCATCTGAGAATTGACAAAAGAAATAACAAGGCGTGAGTGTACAGACAGTTCATTGATATTTAAGAATAAACCCTAATTAAATAAAAGGGAGGAAAGTATTTAAATAATTAAAGATTAAGACTTAGCTTTTGAATTCGACGTGGCGCGTTGTCGGAGTGAACCCTGTTGATAACCCTGAAAAGGCAAGGCACAAAAGAAAGTCTTTCAGTGTATATGAATGTTCGTCACAAACCCTGATTAGGGCATAGTTTAAATAAGAAAATACCCACGATTAAGAAAATACCAACGATTTAAATTAATTATTGGTCTCACGACCTAATTAATTTAATCGGGACAAGAAATAAAATCGAGTGCCAAAAATGCTTTTTATGACTTTTTATGAATTTTTGTGAATTTTTATGAATTAAATAGAATTATAAAATAAATTATTCAATTAAAAAACAAATAAAATATTAGTTATAAAATAATATGAACAAAATTAAAAAACTATTTTATTGTTATGAAAATATTTTTAGAAGAAAACAAAATAAACTAAAGTATATATATATATATATATATATATATATATATATATATATATATATATATATATATATATATATATATATATATATATATATATATATATTAATAAATAAAATTGGTTGCATAATTAAAAGTAAAAAAAATTGCAAAAAAAAACTTATCTTGATCGTATGTGGCACGCGCTGAAGGCATATGGTGGACCTGCATGCTTCTTGTGCATTGGATGGAACTGGGAGACAATCATGTGGCCTAGAGAGTGAAGGATCATGGTATCACATGTTTCCCGACGCACCGGATCCCAAGAACTAACCAGACGCGCGCGCCAAAAAGACGTTCGAATGGGCCAATCACGTGTGGCCACGTCTTCGTCCCTGACCTCAAGATTCTGCAACCGCGCTTATTACGGTGTTTTTTGATTTGAAGCGCTGTAAAAAGCGCTGCACATGAAACTAAAAAAAAAATAGCGAATATGGCTAAACGATCACATAAATTTGGCGCACCCATACCATTGAATTCGTCTCATTCTCACGAACATGATCATGGTGTTGGTTAAGCTCAATTTCGCCTGTGGATAAAAACCCTAAATCGAACCAAGAACCCTAATAATGGCTGCATGCTCATACCGACCTTAAATCATTCCAAACTTTCCAGAAACGATCATTAGATGATAACAAACACAAATATGCAATTAATTTTGAATGATAATGTATGTATGATGCAAATCGACTCAAATTCAAAAGTGACAAATCGAGAGAGATGCGCGTGTGTTCTTGAGGTTCTGGGCTTTGTAACTGATTGGGAAAGCTTCCTTGAAGGTCCAGGAACGATTTGAGATCAACTGGAAACCTTGAATTGGCTTGTATCTCAAATTTGGAATTTGAGTTTTTGAGGAATTTTCTTGACTCGGGTTTGAGGTTTCTTGCTGCAGAATCCGTAACCCTTGCCTCTGATCTTGTTATGTATATATAGGAGAGTGAATTAGGGTGAATCCTTTGAGTCAAATCTTTTGGTAGCTTGATTTGTAAGTTTGAGAAATTTGATTGGAAATATGCTATTGAATCCTTCTATATTTGGCCTTGATTGATTCAATCTATTCCCATTTACCAACTGTACGAAAATTGATTGATTTTGGAGAATATTTGCTGATCAAAATAGATCCAAAACACATCTTTTATAAAATATTTGATTTTTTAGTAATTTACTTGATTTTAATCATTTTTAAATGAATTAAAAATTCATAATAAATCACATAAATCAAATAATTTCGTGGGAAATAGATTTTGGGTCTTTGGATACTTGGGAATCAAGATTGAACCAAAATAATTTGGGCCCATTTGCAAAAACTTCAAATTCCTTCACATTTTTCCCTCCAAAATAGTCCAACTTTGCCAAGGCCTACCTCTCTCAATTTTTGTGGTATGGAGGTGTTCTAGGACTTTTTAGAAACCTTAGGGAGTCCTCTAACCAGTGTCTTTGGTCTCATATCAAAATCATTTTCCATGCTCATTTTATGTCCTTTTGAAAAAAGTGTCTTTTTGTTGACTTTTGAAAAGGACCTATAATGTTTTAGTCCATATATCTCAAATGAAGCATTTTTAGACTTGGCATGTGAGACACAATTTTGTAGAGAATCAAATTTCCTTCAAAATGAGCTTTGGATGGAAAATTGTGGATGTTCCATGTGAGAGTTATGGCTGGTCAAAGTTTAGTTGACTTTTCCTATACAAAACCCTAATTTAGAAACTTTTTGATTTGTTGATTTCTGATCTTTCCTTGATGAACCATGATCAATTCTTGATCAAATGGTGAATGATACTTCAATATGAGGATCTTGACAAAAAATCAGGAGTTTTGACTTTGCTTTGACCACAGTTGACCTTTTGGATCAATCGGTCGACTGTTGACTTTCCGAACTTTTGAGTGACCAGAACTTTGAGATATGTCTTGATACTTGTCATGGAGGTAATGTGAGAAATGTTGAGCCATATGAGATGCTTGGAAGCCATTGATTCAGTGATTTTCCTTTGAAAGAATCAAACCCTAGTTCAGAGCCTTTGTATAGGAGAATGTGTCTTATGAGTTTTGCGCATTGATCTGATTTTGAATAGGAGAAAATGTATGGGCAAATTTTGGGGTATGACACTTCTGATGCGTTCAAAGAACTATTCCTTTGTATTTAAAAGGAGAATGGGAGTGAAATTGTAAAGATAAGAAGTGACCATGACAAGAAGTTTCAAAACTCCAAGGTCTCTGAATTTTACTATGTTGAAGGGATCAATCATCAGTTATCGATCTTCACAACCTTGTCTTCCGAATCTTCACAACTTGTTCTCGATAACCTTGTCTTCAGAACTTGGTCTTCATAATTTATGCCAAAATGTAAGAGCTTGAGAATCTTTAGAAGCTCCTTTATCATAGTCAGAGTCATAAGCTATTTAATGAGCATTTTATCATAAGCATAGTTAAAGAGCGTTCCAGAACTTGATTTGTCTATGTAAAGCTCACGTTGTAAATTTTCATGGTAAAAGTGTGTTGATTCCAAAAATTGATGATGTTACGCAACATACTATCAGAGTCAGAATCTGTAAGTAAAAGCTACACACTAGACGAAAATCATTAGGGTACAAAATTTTTCGCTAAGAAATAATATATTGTTATCATAAAAGCTAAAGGCCAAATACAGAACCAAATCTTATTCCTACAAACTGCTTACTAAATGTTTGCTTGCTATATATTTCTTTACACTATTTATATTGATGTTATTTCTCACCCCTTTGCTTTGATGTTGTCCACCATGGACATCTTGCAGATACTCAAGAGTGGAGTGTTGTTGTAAGTAGATGTTAGCCCC
Organism: Vicia villosa; assembly: GCF_029867415.1. NCBI lineage: Eukaryota > Viridiplantae > Streptophyta > Magnoliopsida > Fabales > Fabaceae > Vicia > Vicia villosa. The sequence goes on from NC_081183.1 coordinate 121,954,260, forward strand.
TGAAGTTATTTCTTTTAGTTTTATCGTTATTTAGAAGTATTGCTCTTATCCTGTAACATCGGGGTTGGAAATGTTTGTTTGCTTATTATGTTTTGTTTAATTGTTTTATTTAGTTTATGTTGAAGTTGTTGAGAGATGAATATGATAACTCTTTATTTTCAAAAAGTTTTATTATATTTTGAAGTTTGAGACTAAAGGTCTAAGTTGCAATATTTTATTAATTGAAAAAAGATCGATACTTCCACAATGATATCCTGAGTGAAGGTGAGTGTGCAATGACAAGTGTTACACAACGTTACTATTTTCCGACGCGTCTTTGTTAAATGTTTGTATTGTTAAAGGATTATCGTTGGTGACACCTTAAATTGTCGTGTAATTATTAATATACAACTTTCATGGTTTGAGATGTTACATAATGGTATCAGAGCATGTCGTTATGTTCGGCAGGTTGTCTATGTTGTTTATTCCTTTGTATGTGACATGTGTGTGAAACACTGACGGTGTTTGTTTGTTTTTATAACTGCTTGCCAGCAGGAGCGAGATTGAAACAAGTGAGGGAGAAGCTTCAGCTTCTCAAAGATGTTTCAAGTGTGGAGTGTTGGTTCAGCAAGCCGATGATTGCAAGAGTTCAAGTGATGTCGAAGCGTTGTTGTTTTGCCGAACCCAAAGAGAATGCGAATTCGAGATTCCTGTCTGTCAATCACGTTGGGATGTATTTGAGGGAGAACGATCTTGTATTGTTGAGGTTTTCTTCTCAGAGAGTATAGAGCAATGTGAAGCCTAGTGATATGTCAATGGTGTGTAATTCCTAGTATTTCTACTGAAGATATATGTGACTTTTCCTTCAGAGCATGAATCTAAGTTCGACAAAGGTGAAAAGTTGACGTTTATATCTTCTAATCAAGTAGAAGAACTCTTTAAGGATGAGACGCAAATATTTGTGATGTTTGCTGCTTTGGAAATCGACAGTAAAGATACGATGATGGAGCTGCCAGTTGGGTGTGATTTTCCAAAAGTGTTTTCAGATTATATCAATAAGATTTACCGCCAGAGCACAAGGTGCAATTTGCCATCGACCTAGTACTAGATATGAGTCCAGATTGAACGGACGGATCATCTCCCACTTTTCTCACATCACCAGGTGGGAAGTTGTGCATTCCTACATTGAGGATTGAACACTTTCTTTCATCTTTATCTCGTACATGGGGATAATGTCATCGAGCCATTCAGAGTGTAGCTTGATCGTCATGTACCTAATGACATTTTCTTCTTCCATACGGGGGGTCACTGCACGACTTGTTTGTTGGACGTCATTTTCTTATACTTGGATAACATATGGGTGATCTCTTATGTACCTTTATCTCCCGGAGCAAGTGATGTGTCAGTTTAGCTATTTGCAGGTTATTCGGAGACCCCCCACAAAGTCCGTTTTTTCCACCATCAACTGTTGAGATCTTGATGCAATACTAGAGGATTTAAAGAGTCACTTGGTACTAGAGGAGTATTGCAAGGTTCTATAAGGAGTCACACTCTATCATGACACCAGAATTTTGAAAGACCACCTTAGTCAGCTAATCAAGATGTACTTAATGCAAGGGATGACCATACCGAAGACATGTCCGTGTATTAGGGAGGTGGAGAGATCAGACATAGAGGCAGGACTTTTTTAGAATGGCAGTCCCCAATTGACCTTCGTCGAAGCCATGATGGTCGATGCACGAAATGTCTTGCAGTACAGGTGGAGAAGGCAGGGGGTTAGACATACCCATTAGGCTTTTGTTTGGTTATATTATTTTATATTTTCGAAAGAACTTATATATGGTCGGTACATTTTGATAATTGTATGACTTTATCATAATTGTGTACCATGTCTGAATCAATTAATGTATGTGATTTTCTTCTAATTTATGGCCTAAAAATGATTTAAAATGTGTGTGCTTCGAAATATCAAATTTAGTGAATAAAAACAAAACAATTGAGTACATAGGATATTTCGGATATGCATCTCTGAATACACTCAAATAACATACGGAGATGCATCTCTGAATACACTCAAATAACATATCGAAAAGACAAAGATTTGTTTGATTTTTGGTACATTCGAATATGCGTCTCAAAACGCATCAAAGACAATTTCATGTTTCCAATGGTCTGGGACACACCCCTAAGGATGAAAAAAATCCCCCTTTTCATAAAATCATGCTTAAAAATGAGTCCCTATTATAAAAAGAAAAAAAAAAGAAAGTAAAACAAGTATCTCTAAAAACATTTGTTCCAAAATCAGACATAACATCAATTCATGTTAACTCATTTGCGTCCAAAAGAAACTAGCGAATTAGGGAGGGCCGCTTTCATACCGTGTCTTTATCATGCGCATAGACCCTAATATCTAACGACTAACATCACAATCTAACTTCCTTTTCAACACTTACGTTAGGTGAATCTCTTTCTCCATTTGGTGAAATGCATTTTGAAAATAAGATTTTAACAAGTGCATTAGAAAGAAATACATTTTGAACATTATATTTTAACAAGTGTATAAGAAAGGGTCGTTACTCATATCCTGAAATACAATCACATGCCAAAAGTAACTCTTCCTCTACCTACCAACTGATTGATCATCAAGTAACCATGTTCACTGAAAATTTCATCTTTTCATGAAGAAAAAATTGGTATGACCATGGAACTTTGACATGCATCAAGTGAATTATAATTGTATATATGTTCGTACAACATTATCAGCCTACTGCAAAGGTGTACCCCCACCATCAGACATTAGAGATGCAGCGGCGGCAGCAGCAGTAGGAACAACACCAGTTGAAACGCCCGGTTTAGACAGATGAAGAAGCCTGAGAAATTGACACCAAAGAGTTGCATGTGTAAATGATCAAATTCATTATGAAGGAACAAACCAAAAAGATTAAGTGTCAAGTTGAGAAGAGTAGAAGATACTTACGGGGCAAGGTATTCGCAAAAGGATTGCATACCAGAAGCAACTTCGGTATAGTTTTCAGCAGTAGCAGGTGCTGTTACTTGGACAATCTGTATGCCAGGTGTTATTGGCACGGCCTCGTCAGTCGCATGCAGCTTCATCATTTTATTGACTGACGAAACCGTTACAGTGATTCGTGCTACGATGACATTTGCCACCTTATAATTGAACTGGAAGGAGAACCCCACCCTCAGCAGCTCATTGTCTAACTTGTACCCCAGTGTATAGAACATTCGAAGCACGTTCTTGCTTACTTTGCTTTCCACTACTGTCCTAACTAGAACTGAAATTTGATCAGCACCAGCACCCCTCATTGCACCACCTACATGTCTAACACTCCTGAAAAAGTCGTTAGGCACACGTTATATGGATATGGAAAAACTTCCAACAAATGATCCACTTGAAATTGCATTTTTACCATGAGGGTTCAGTTTGCTCCAGATCACATAAAAGTCGAACCTCTGAGGCAACTGTGCCTAGAAAGTAAAATAATAAAATTATGATCAATTTGACAAAACACCAGAATATGAAAACTTGACATCTAAGTTTTGCTCAAGAAAATTGGAAAATATTACTGACCAATGTAAATGCTTAAATGAAAATATTACTGTGCACTCGGAGGCAGGCACTGTATACAATTATATAATATGTGCGCATAAAACATTCAGAAAAGTGTTAGTCACTATATCTTAGTGGCCTGCTGCCAACTAAGTCTGGTTATCCGGAACTCACTTTCCAGGGATTCCAAAGAATCCTGGTTATTTCCTCATAATTCAAGAAATTTCAAAGATTACATTTGGACACTTGGAAAAGAGTACATTTAGCAAGGTTCTGGGGAGAAGTGCTTTGTGCTCAATTACTGTTTTGGTGGAGTTGTGTTTGAAACAGTGATGGAACATACTTGTTTATCTCTCTTTTCGATATTGTTCCTCTCACGAGCACTCTAAGGGGCTTGCTTTCCTAGTAGAAATGCAAGTAGAATATTTGAAGCCCTTATTTTGATGACTTTTGTTTCTCAAAATGTGAATTACATGTTTATTTTTTTTAGGAGAATGGTTCTTTTTCAGTCTTCATTTAAAGTCAAATTACGTTCATATAAAACAAATAGAGGAAATGTTATTGGCGACTGCATCTTAGTATCGGAAGTAAGCACTCACCGAGATTTGGACTGTTCTTAAGACAAATTTCATGGATCCTCAACCGTTCTCTTTTAACACCACATAGCCCCTGGAGAAGAATCTCAAGGGCCTCTACATGCTGCAAAAGAAAGAATCTTTTAACACCACATCTTGATAATCTTAAAGCACGGCTTATGGATCTAAAGCAAAAGAAAGATGAATTAATTCTTCATGTTCAAAGACTATTGTAATTTAGAGTCTTCCATCAAACAATCTTTAATTCTAATGAGCACAGAATAAATTAGGGACATGCAAATACGAGCAATGGTGACCATGAGATGTCATGTGGCGATTCCAAATCCAAACCAAATAGTAGGATATCATACCATCGTCTTCACGTATAACAAAGCTACTAGAAAAAAATACTAGACAATTGTTATAATCTTATAAAACATTAAATAGCTTCTTCAACTTATGAAAAAGGCAAAAACAAAACAAGAGTTTCATAGCCGATATAGCAGCACTTTAGTGGAGCGGGATTTTGACAGACCATTATTATTGCACGATACTGGACTTAGTAAGTATTGTTAAATACAGCTATAGAACAGTAACATAACAGAATTTGGATAAACCACTATTTTCCACAATACACAATTGACAGCATTGGAGCACACGGAAAATTATATTTTGAACATCAAAGTGAAATATGACATGATCACCTTTAGAACATATATTTAAAGAGAAACCAAACAAAAAATTTCATACACCTTTGAAGTATTCCTCTATTTCATTAACCATATACTTGGATTATATGGCTGATATTTTCCTTGATCTACCCGTGATGGACACAGGATACTAAAAATGTGAGAATTGTGGCAGATCTTTATTATTAAAAAAATCAATTGTGCAACGATAAGGATATGAGCAGAAACTTGCATTGATAAATTTTCCTAATGTAGTAGAACAACCATAAACAAAGAGAATATGTATGTGATATTTAATATATGTTTTACTGGTTCTTTCTTTACAAATTGTTTCTAACACTTTTCTTAATATCCTTTATAAAATGTAACGGATACACTTCATTGACACGTAACTCAAACTTTGAAGAAGCACATTACATGTTTGGACATCAGCCATTAAATTACATTTCATGGTATAGAGTTCAAATACTCGGTCAGTCAGTGTTGGCTAATAAAGGACACTAAAACAGAGATTTCAGTTGCCATATGAAGCACGGTGGAGGATAGTCTGTTAACTAGAGATAAAGGGAAATTAAGAAAAATTATAGACCAAACAAAAGTAGGCAATGTCGGTGCTATCCCGCTATAGTGAAGCGGAGCAGAGGCCAACTGGTATGGGAAAAGACTTAGCGGTGCAGAACACTATAGCGGCCTCTATAGGATAAATAGAGGATAGCGGAGCATAGCAGTTTCCGACACGTTATCCTTTTCCCCTCTAAACACCGAAATTACCCCTTAAATTTACAATGTTTTAAGGGTAATTTTAGATTTTTCAATCAAAATGGCTAAGCCTGATCAAATTATTCCAAAACATCTTCCACATTCCTAAATAATAGTAATAGTAATAAAACAAATTGAAAGCTGAAAGAAAATATAAACTCACCTGAGTCTCAATAATTCCCTGAACCACACACTCCATATCTCTGCTTCCTTCTGCAACAATAGAAAACAGATATTACGCTATTTAATATATTAAACTTCCTAATTCTCATTATGACTCTCACCCATCCTAAATATTAAAACCCTTTTTCCTAAAAAAAATAAACCGTTTTCTTTTGGTCATGGATGGTTCATCAAGAAAAACCCTAGTAAACCGAATCTCACCGGTTACATCAAATATAAACCAACCCGAACCATGACTCGGATAACCAGTTCAATTATACAACTAAGATGAATGGACTTGTGTTCGCGGCAGTGCTGAGAGGAGCGGCCGCTGGCAGTTACAGTGATGCTAGGTGCGTCGGGCATCAATATCGCGGCTGGCAACACGGTGCATGAAGCCGCCGTCGCCGTGGAGTTTCGCGCGGTTACAATGAAGTTTTTGTGAAAAGTAAAATAAAATTATTGATAGAAAACCTGAATTACAAAACGAACCAGCGGAGTTCTTGAATTACAGTGGCGGCGTTCTTGAATTACAGTGGCGGCGTGTTGGTTAAACGAAATTTATTGCAAAGGGACTTAATGAGATGAGTTACATACAATATTATTTAATTAGACGTAGTTATATTTATTTAATTTAAGACAATATATGCATCTCATAGATCTCTAATACACTGCGCGAAGTTCCATTTTTGCCTTCTGTTTGCATAGGGATGGCAATGGGTCGGGTCGGGTACAAGTTTTGCATTACCCAAATCCGCACCCGAAATTGACACCGAACCCAAATCCAAAGGTTGTTCGGATGTGAAAATAACACCCACGTCCACACCCGTTGGGTTCGGGTTTTTTCACCCAAACCCGAACCCGCAACAAAATACATAAAATACATTTTTCTACAATTTTCCACAATATATATATATATATATATATATATATATATAAACGGGTGCGATTTTGGGTTTTGGGTACGAGTTTCACACTACCCAAATCCGCACTCGAAATATCGGGTGGCACCCAAATCCGAACTCAAACCCAGTCAACTCGCGTTTTCAACCGTTGACTCTGGTTCAGATGGGGCCCGCGGTTTGGGTCTGTTTGCCATCTCTACGGAAGCACCTCTATTTTGCAAAAAATTGTGTTTCCTTCCGTAGATACATCTACGAAAGCAAGTGATTTCAGTTGAGGAAGTCTTCCGTAGATGCATTTACGGAACGTTGTGAAAACAGAGTGTTCCGTAGATGCACCTAAGGAAAAGTCTGCTATATTTTCAAATCGTGTTCATTTTATTCCAAAACTAAATTTTTGTTATAAAAATGTAAAATTAAAGTAATGCATTTTAAATACAATAGAAGGTAAACAAAAAAAAATACATCGTGTAAATAATGTCGGACATAATGTAGAATACATCATCAAAGTAACATACATACATCATCAAAGAAATACACACATCTGAAAAATCACAGGCATCACTTCTGTGTGTGTCGGACATCATCATGCTGCTTTCCTCTGCCTCTGGCCCTGCCTCTGCCTCTACGTTCACCACGCCCTATCCTGGCTCTGCCTCTAGCGTCAAGTGCCCCACCCGTTCTGGCACGATTTCTACGGTATAGAAATGTCTCATGTGCCATCTTAATCATAACATTCACCACACGCCTCTCCTCATACCCCTCAGGAAATAAACCATCTGCAATGACTCCCAGGCCGTGTCAGCTATCTGACGACACCGAGGAAGAAGATCGTGAGTGTGGTCTAACTCAGCCTGATGAGCCAGCAGGATCTCCTCGTGGACCGGTTTGGGCGGATCTCCAGGTGCAGCGGAAGCATGTATGGGTGTGACATCCTATAGTACCCGGTGATGTACCCCTCGACTCGACGCAGCTCCAGTCCCTCTTTGCTCTCCTCACCCGAGCCTCCTCGAGAACCATGTGATGCTCCCAGTTTGCAAAGACCTCATCTAACTGCCGACGGGTCATGGTGATAGGAGCAGAGACAATAGGGTCGCGAGGTATCGTCTGTGTATAGCCAAACTGACGCATGACGCGCTCCGAAAGATAACATACAATGATGGTCGAACTGACGGCAAACCATCTAGTATACAGTGTTATCTCATCAAAAGGAACCTTCTCCCGGTGCTCAGCATAGCAGTTATAACGTACATTCTCGGCAACCATGCGATCAAGTCCACACCTTTAAGGATCCGACATCTGGTTCCCTCTGCGGGGGGGGGGGGGGGGGGGGCTGAATTTAATAGCACGCATCATGAGCTCAGTGTAAGTCGACACTTCTCTCCAGCCAATAATGTCTGGGAACTGACGTAATATCCAAGCCTGAAAAAAAACACGGTTATTTTAATTTACTATCACAAATATATAATAAGTAAAAGGGGATAAGATTTTTACCACTAAAAGGGTACAGTTGTCTGCCATTGTCCTTGCCTTCCACAGGCATCCCTCTCCGAGTCTGTAGTAACTGTACGCCAGTACAGCTGCTCCCTAGTTGTACTCATGGATACGTGTTGTATTTGATAAGTACGTCAGGTAGACGACGTCTGTGTATGACGAGCTCATGTCCATAAAGAGCTGAGTGCCTATCAAATATAGGAAGTAACATCTCAGCGCTCGCTCTCTGTGTATATCCGCCTACACCTCGTCGCCAACATCCTGATGTGCCGTAAGAAGCTCCACATCATATAACCTCTGCAACATGTGAAACCTCACATGCGCCCCGCGGGTCCTCTCCACCTCCTCAAGTGCGTCATCTGGATCTCACCACAGCTCAGCAATCAGAATCTCCATTGCTTCCTCCTTCGTGAGCCTACCGTGACCAAGGAGGTTACCCCTGATAGGTAGATGCAGGAGGCATGTCATATCATCAAGAGTGATGGTAATCTCACCGTGAGAAAGATGAATTGAGGAAGTCTTCCGATGCCATCTCTCCGCAAATTCCATCAGCATCCCTTTATGTATCGTCGTGTAGTCCACCTGACAGAGGTTCCTCAAGCCAGAAGCTGCTAGTACATCCTGGAACCACGGCTCATCAGGCCGCGCAAGAGCCACAATCTTCCAGCTATGATTGAAGAACCTCTTCGGATCCCTATCCTGAAATTTTTCTTAAAAATAAACAAGATTAGTAATAAGCAAATTCAGAAACTGAAGAAAAAAAAGTAATTAACAAAGAAAATTTACCTCTCCATCCCAGATACGCCTGGCTGCATGATCGTCATAACCTGTCAAAAGGGATGCGTCTATAGGACCCCCCCCCGTGTACTAGATAGGCTCTGGCACCAGCTCATCCTCGTGCAGCTCAGGAGGTGGCACGGCAGATCCTGCATCGACCATTACTGGCATAGACACAGGAGTAGAAGTATAAGAACTGCTCCGACGACGTCTGCAAGGGGGTGGCATCTGTGAGGAACCCTTAGCATCATTATGGGGCCTCCGTGGTGTAGTAGTAGACGGAGACGGCCCCTCCAATAGAACGGACGTAGAGAGTCCCTCAATTGAGAAAAATGGAGAAGGCCCAGCTAGAGCGGGTGTATCAGGTGGAACGGCAGCTCCATCAGTGACTTGATATACTACACGCGTCCGTTCACGCCGCACGGATGCGTGTTGTGCAGTCCTCCCATGTATATCTCTATCCGGGTCGTGGGTCATAATGCCTGCATTGTGATAACATTGTATCTATAAATGAACAATGATTTATAACTAAACAAGAAAAGGAAAAAAATATTCTTCCGTAGATGCATCTACGCAAGCACCTTAGTTTCAAAATTTATGGTCTTCCGTAGATGCATCTACGGAATGCCCTAACATTTATCTTTTCCGTATGTGCATTTACGGAAGGCACTGAAGCTCATAAACGCAACAATGGCGTAACTCAACTGTTCAATCACCCAAAAAAAATCTATTTTTTTGGCTTGACTGTTCGTAATAAACCTCAAACAACACCTACATTGTCTCTAAACAATATCTCTAAACCTATCCAATCATTTCTACACCTAAATATCAATTTCTAATTCGATTTCAAAAATACTCTAAAATAACTCAAAATTTCAAAAACTTACTGATTAAAATATAGATTTGAACTTGATAGATATTTAAATTTGATGTTGATAACGTAGCCGAAGTGTTCCGTAAGTGCAGCTACGGAATAAAACATCGTTAAACAAACAAGGGGTGCTTCCGGAAGTGCATCTAAGAAAGCAGGAGGGCATTTTTGTCAATTTGGTGGTGCGTAAGAGACTCATGGGTGGGATGAGAAATTTACTAATTTAATCTAATAGTTAATAATTATTATTATTAAAAGTATTATAAATTGAGAAAAATAATTGTGAAGTTGAACTATTATAAAAGTAATAGATAGATGTAGAAATAAATAGGAAGAAAAAAAACTAATTTAAGAAAAATATCCGAAGGACTAAGATGGTTTGATTAAATTTTGTAAGGGATTAAATCTGATTTTTTTTTGTGGAGATTAATTTGGATTGTGTAATTTTTGTGAATGACCAAAATAAATCTTCACTCAAAAATAAATTAAATAATAAAATTTGAATGATTCATTATAAATTGTTATCCTTCTTTATATAAAAAATTTGTCCTGTCAAGATAGTTCAGTTGGTAGTTGTGCATGAATATCAAATGCCAAAGTGTGAGTTCGAAGTCAAGACAACTTACTTGTTTATCTGTAATAAGATGAAATTCAACCACTAGACTACTCAACAACAAAAAATTATAATAACAAAATATAAATAATTAAAGATCTTAACTATTATATATATATATATATATATATATATATATATATATATATATATATATATATATATATATATATATATAAAAAGTAATGGAAACGATTAGTATTTCTGGAAACGATCATTTGCCACTTCTCTTATATTATTATTGAAAAAAAGAAAAATAAATATTTACAAGAGGTTGACCAAACCAAAACCCTTAAAGAGAAGAAAAAACAAAACCAAAAAATAAGAAAAAAGCAATTAAGAGAAACGAAAATTAGGTAAACCGAAGCGATCCTTAAAAATAATTCTTCGTAATAATGAAGTTGGGCAGTGGGCCTCATTAGACAATGTCTTGAAATAAGTGTCTCTGATTAGCAAGCTCGTCTATACACCCGTTACCCTCTTTTTGAAAATATGGGACAATATTATATAACTTAAGATGAAAACAGTTGTACCAACGGTTGCGAAAACGACAACGCACAATTGATGGCTACTTAAAAGCCAACAAAACACTAGTAGAATAACATCCAATCCAGATACGAGTCCAACCATGTTGCACAATTAATTCAATAGCCAACATAAGTGAAAATTCTAGTAACTCACGCTTGATGTCGTACTGAATGTTATGACATCCACAATTAAACAACACAATACGTTAAAACAAAAACACATAAAAACAATAAAGAACACACAAAATTGTTTACCCAGTTCGGTTCAAACAACCTACTCTGGGGGCTACTAAGCCAGGGAGGGAATCTAATATAAGCAGAATTAATTCGGAGTGAAACTCCCCCGTTTACAACTCCTCACTTAAAACCTACCCAATAAAATTTCAATCTATTCCTAGACCTGATTATCTCCACTCACTCCCCCTCAACCACAACAGTGATTACAAAAAAACATTAAACAAATTCAGAGAGGAGACACACTTCAAAAACACACCTTGATCTGCTTAAAAGCTTCAATCAAGAGACACACACTCGTGCTTAAAAACTTAGAGTGACAATTAACAAACACAACCTATTCCAATACAATCATCAAAAGACAATTGCTTGGAGTACAAGAGATAGCTATAGAACTACGGTTCTTCACAATTAACAAATGCTCTCTCTGCGTTCCAAATTAGGATTGCAGTCTTCTTATATGCAGCTCTTGGGCCTTGGGCTTTTCATGAATCAAATTAGGGTTAACCTAATTTACACGCCATCTGGTTGTTACAGAATGTGCTGTCAGCGAAATCTTCTAGACAAAATATCCAGCACACAATAAAAGGTTTCCTAAATTGTAGATTAAGAGAAATCAAGAAAGACATTAATAAAATATAACAGCCTCTGCTATCAGACAAGGCTGTCATGACATCGGTCATGACATTCACTTACAGAACTTGTATTAGCTAAACACAAATGCAACCTGCATAACACAATATAAATCATGTCATGACATTAGTCAAGACATTAAACACCCAGGTATGTTTTACCACAGATGCAGCCTGATAACACGTAAATGTATCATATATTTTATTCGATTTACATAAATTATATCTTTATTTTCATTTAATTCTGTTATTTTATTTTGTATTATGCCGGTATTTCTATTTGTTTTCAGGAATTTATTTAATCGGAGCTCGCAAAAGAAATAGTCGGAAAAAGGACTTAAAATGGAGAAGAATTGCTTAAATTAACATTTAAATAAGGAGGTGCAAATAAAAAGAAGAACCAGGCCCAAACGCACGCAAGCCCAACACACAGGAAGTGGATGCAAGTGGCGTGGGGGCACTCTGAGGCACCTGCCGGTCGGCACCTACCCCCCTACGCCGTTCGGCACCCCCTTGAATATTAGTGTGTGACGTTAGTCACACACCCAGGCCCAGAAGAGACGCAGTTTTCAGCCTCCGCCATTTTCTCCTCCAAAAGAACAGCAACAGACGAAAACAAACTCCACTCTGCACCAACTCTATAAATACCCTTCAAGAATTATTGATAGGGGGACGAATCTGAACCTAACGCCGCTTTTCTCTTCTTCGCCCATTTTTCTTTGTTTAGTTTTTAGGCAGATTTTCTACCATGTAAAAGTGGTAGTTTCTCACATTGTGGAACTACCACACTGTTAGATTTAGTTTACGTTTTCTTTTTTTTCAATTTCGTTACCTAATTGTCAAGTGCCGGTATAATCCAATTTCAATTCCAGCTAATGCACGCGAAGTTTATTTCAGAAATTAATTCCAGCTTACCTTTTTGCATTATTTACAGGTTTCATTTTATCGCTTTATTATTATTATTTATCGTTTTGTTTAATTTAATTTCCATGTTGCTCTTAATTTCAACCCGCCTGTTTAATTTGTTTACGCTTAATTCTATGTCCGACTAAATTATTTTGAGTCCGTTATGTGAGGACCGTCGTCTCCGACGAGACTCGATAATTATTTTGTTGGCTTAAATTATTATTATTAAATTCTGTTTTGGCTTTAGTTTTTATTCTTAATTTAGGTAACCTTGTCACGAGAGTGAGAGGTTACCTACCACGATTTCGTCACGAGAGTGAGAGATCTATTAAGGTTCGAACCGGCACTGCGAGAGCGTGGGGGTCGAACCAGATAGTAAAAACTAAGCATTAATCCTAACACAGCGAGAGCGCTTTAGGATTAATTAGAACTTGTTTAGTTTGCAAAACACATTCCTTGATTTAAGTGGGCGAGCGAGAGCAATATCCCACGGTTGAAGAGCGTGACTTTATTCAAAACCACGAGAGTGTGAGGTTTAGTCTTTAAGCTAATATTTTCTACTAAATAAGTTTTTAACATTTTTATAAGCCAACAAATTACAGAGTTCCCGAAGTACGCGGAATCACATTCTGGTCTCTCTTTTCTTATATTCATCTTAATCTTAGTTTTATTTCAGTTTTAGTAGTTAGTTTCTCCTTTATCAAACATTCATTAGCCTTAGATTTACAAAGCAACAATAGATTACGGTAGGTTGACATTGGTCTATGTGGTTCGACAATCTTTTATATTACTTCGATATATCCGTGCACTTGCGGACGCATCACAGCCAACATGAAAACATCTACAATCCCCCCCCTTTGACAAATTTTTGGCTAGAACAACCTGTCACACCATTTCAGAGAAACACTTGCAGCAGGAAGAAAATAACCAAACACAATCAGAGCTAATATAGTACAAACAACATACATCACCAGTATGCACACAGTGCTTACAAAGCTAAACCAACCACACCATAAAAGCAGCACAAACATATCAACATAAAATAAGCACATCAGAATTGTTGATCACATAACCATACTTGTTGTTCTGGGGTGACATTACTTCTCCCCCTGTTTGGCTACAAAAGTTGCCAAAGCAGACAACTGTCTTCTCCCCAATAGTTTTTTTTTTTTTAAATTATGGGTCCTCAAAGATGCAGATTCCTAACTTGCTCCGCAAGTTTTCAAACTGTGTAGCATCAAGGGATTTTGTGAAAATGTCAGCTAGATGAAGTTCAGTGGATACATGTTCTAAGCAGATCACCTTGTTTTCTACAAGTTCTCTAATAAAGTGATGTCGGATATCTATATGTTTGGTTCTTCTATGCTGAATTGGATTTTTGGAGATGTTTATAGCACTAAGATTGTCACAGTACAAAGTCATGACATTCTGTGAAACATTATATTCAGTCAGCATTTGTTTCATCCAGACCAGTTGAGAACAGCTACTACCAGCTGCTATGTATTCTGCTTCAGCAGTTGACAATGAGACACAGTTCTGCTTCTTGCTAAGCCATGACATGAGATTGTTTCCTAAGAAGAAACATCCTCCAGATGTGCTTTTTCTGTCATCAGCACTTGCGGCCCAGTCTGCATCACAATATCCAGTCAGAACAGGATCACGCCTGTGAGTACAATATGCCATAGTCAGAAGTTCCATTTACATATTTGAAGATTCTCTTGACTTGGTTTAAGTGACTTACCTTTGGCTCTGCTTGATATCTGGCACAAACACCAACTGCAAATGCAATATCTGGTCTGCTGGCTGTTAGATATAGCAAGCTTCCAATCATGCTCCTGTACAAACTTTGGTCAACACTCATGCCTCCTTCATCTTTGGATATCTTTAGATGTGTTGGTGCATGAGTTCTTTTGTGAATCGCATTGTTCATCCCAAACTTTTTCACTATGTTCTTGACATATTTGCTTTGAGACAAAAAGGTGGAGTCTTCCATTTGCTTAATTTGAAGACCAAGGAAGTAAGTCAATTCTCCAACCATACTCATTTCAAACACAGTCTGCATTTGACTAACAAAGTGTTTTAGCATTGTATCAGACATTCCTTCAAACACTATGTCATCCATATATATTTGTGCAATCATGATTCTTCCATCTTCATTCTTTACAAATAGGGTTTTATATATTCCGCCTTTCTTATATCCATTAGTGGTCAGAAATTCAGTTAACCTCTCATACCAAGCTCTGGGAGCTTGTTTCAAACCATAGAGAGCTTTTCTTAGTTTGTAGACATGATCAGGTAGATTTGGATCAGCAAAACCTTTAGGTTGTTCCACATACACTTCTTCATTCAAATATCCATTGAGAAAGACACTTTTTACATCCATCTGATATAGCTTGAACTCCAAGATGCAGACTACTCCTAGTAGTAGTCTGATTGACTCAAGTCTTGCTACAGGTGCAAAGGTCTAATCAAAGTCTACTCCCTCTACTTGAGTATATCCTTGTGCTACAAGTCTGACTTTGTTTTTGGTAATGACCCCTTGTTCATCAGACTTATTCTTGTATATCCACTTGGTACCAATAATATTCGTTCCTTCTGGTTTAGGTACCAGTTCCCATACTTCATTTCTTTTGAACTGTGCAAGTTCATCTTGCATGGCATTAATCCAAAATTCATCTGTCAGAGCTTCCTTCACATTTTTCGGTACAATTTTGGACACAAAACAGGAGTTGGCTATGGTTCCTCTTGATCTGGTCATTATTCCACTGTTTAGATCTCCTATGATAAGTTCCTTTGGGTGATCTTTCTGAATTCTAATAGATGGGTCTTTGCTGGCTGCTTCAGGTTCGGGTTCTGAAGTGGTATCATTACTCACTTCAGGTTGGTCTGTCTGTTCAGCCTGAATTTCAAGAAATGTTTCGACATTCTCCGTGACATCGAATTCTCCATGTTAATCATCAACAATAACATTGATGGATTCCATCAACACTTGTGTTCTGGTGTTGAATACTCTATAAGCTCTGCTGTTTGTGGAGTATCCCAAGAATATACCTTCATCACTTTTGGAGTCCATTTTCCTTCTTTGGTCACGATCTCTCAAGATATAGCACTTGCTACCAAACACATGAAAGTACTTGACAGTTGGTTTCTTACCTCTCCAAAGTTCATAGAGAGTAGAGGAGGTTCCTTTTCTCAATGTTACTCTATTGTGGACATAGCAGGCTATGTTCATAGCTTCAGCCCAAAAGTACATAGGTAGCTTCTTTGCGTGAATTATTGCTCTGGATGATTCTTGTATAGTCATTTTTTTCCTTTCTACTACTCCATTTTGTTGAGGTGTAATAGGAGAAAAAAATTCATGACTGATTCCTTCAGTTGAGCAGAACTCAGCAAATTTGGCATTCTCAAATTCCTTTCCATGATCACTACTAATTCTGATGACAGCACTTTCCTTTTCTCTTTGCAGTCTGGTGCAGAGATCCTTAAACACTTCAAACACATATGACTTTTCTCTAATGAAGCTTATCCATGTGTATCTGGAGTAATCATCAACCACCACATATGCATACCTTTTCCTTCCAAGACTTTCCACTTGCATTGGTCCCATTAGATCCATATGCAATAGTTCCAAAGTTTTGGAAGTAGTGAGTTGATTCATCTTTGGATGAGAAGTCCTGGTTTGATTGCCAGCCTGACATTCTCCGCACACTTTGCCTTCATCGATCTGTAGTTTTGGAGTTCCTCTCACAGCTTCCTTGTTTATGATCTTTTTCATTCCTCTCAGATGTAGATGGCCCAATTTTTGATGCCATAGTCTCACTTCTTTTTTTTCTTTTGCCATGGAGCATATAGATGAATGACTTGCGGTTTTGGGCTCCCACAAGTAACAGTTATCTTTGGATCTAACTCCTTTCATGACCTCTACATTTTCTTCATTTGTGAATACTCATTCATCTTTGGTAAATTTGACTCTTAGTCCTTGATCACACAGTTGACTGATGCTGATCAAGTTTGCAGCCAGTCCTTTGACCAACAGAACACTGTCTAGTTGAGGGGCTCCTGAATGTTCTAGTTTTCCTACCCCTTTGATCTCTCCTCTGGCTCCATCACCAAAAGTTACATATCTAGTGGAATGCGGCTTGATCTCTTCCAACAAGTTCTTTATTCCTGTCATGTGTTTTGAACATCCACTATCAAAATACCAGTCTCATTTGGTTGACACCCTCAAGGAAGTGTGAGAAATCAAGGCAGAAACTTTGGCAACCTATTATTGTTTCTTGATAGGGTTATGCTGCTTGAGATCGTCCTGAGCTGTTTGATAGGGGTAACCAAACAGTTTGTAGCAGAACGGTTTCAGGTGGCCAAACCTTCCACAGTAGTGGCATCTCCATCTTTAAAATTTCTTTTTTGGTTGGTTTCAGTTTCTCTTTTCCTGATGTCGTGACATCGATGCTGACATTTGGTTGGCATGGTGAGCTTCAGGTTCTGACCTTTTGTATCCTAGATTGGGTTTAGGTTTATTCATAAAACATAATCCAGACATATTCCTTACTTCCTGTCCAAGTTCTAGAATCTTTTCCAGGGAGTCAGTCCCATTGTTTAGCATTCTGATTGATCTTGACATCTGATCTAGTTTGAAGTTGAGTGTGCTGACTTCACCATTGAGATTTGCTATGGTTGCTAGAAGTTCTTTCTTCTCAATTTCCAACTCTTATATAATTTTCTTTTGCGTCTCCCGTATATTACACACTTCAGTACTCTTGACACATAGATCATTATATGAGGCAGCAAGTTCTTCAAAGGTAGGACCCTCTTTACCGAATTTGTATTCAAGTGTACACACACTCGTTAGTGCAGCACATTTCTCTTCAGCATCACTATCTGAATCTCCATCAGATCGGGTGACAAACATCTCTTTCCTTTATTCTTTGAGGTAGGTAGGACATTCAACTCTAATGTGTCCGTATCCTTCATATCCATGACACTGAACCCCTTTTCCTTGATTGGGATTCTCTTCAGCTTTGAATCTTCTACTAGGATCATAGGTCTTGTTGATGTCATTGGAAGTGTTCTTAACATTGGGTCTGTACTTCTGATCAACCCTTTTAATCAACCTGTTGAATTGTTTTCCAAGCATGGTTATGGCCTATGATAGATTTTCATCACTTCCACCATTGCTTCCTTGTGAATTATCTTCTATGTTGGAAACAAAAATTATTCTTTTGTTCTTCTTTTCAACAGACACAAATGCTTAACTCAAAGGTTTGTAGAGAACCAATGAGTTCGTCCAGCTTCATGTTGCTGATGTCTTGGGCTTCTTCTATGGCAGTCACCTTTATATCAAATCTCTTAGGCAATGATCTGAGGATCTTTCTTACCAGTTTTTATTCATACATTCTTTCTCCTAAGGCTCCTGAGTTATTTGCAATCTCAAGGACATTCATGTAGAATTCATAAATGATTTCATCCTCTTTCATCTTGAGATTTTCAAACTTAGTGGTAAGCATTTGAAGTTTAGACATCTTTACCTTGGATGTGCCTTCATGAGATGTTTTGAGAATATCCCAAACTTCTTTAGCTAGTTCACAATGTTGTACAAGCCTGAATATGTTCTTGTCAATTCCATTGAACATGGCATTTAGGGCCTTGGAATTGCCCAACGCTAGCTCTTCTTCAATTTTGTTCCATTGTGCTTCAGGAATTAGAACAGTGGTTCCATCTTCCCTAAACTTCTCTGTTAGAACAAGATTTGTTCTGATCAATATTCTATGTTTTGATGATAACATTATATATGAATTTTTTATAAGAAAATGTGGTACTCTAATCCTTTGCATTTTCCATTTCAGGAAACATATAAAGAGTATGCACAAATCAGCGCTCAGAAGCACTGACTCAGAAGGTTCTGGATGGCTACATCAGAACATGCTCTGGCAAGACATCAGAAGATGGTCAAGCAGAATCAGAACATGGACTATGAAGCATCAGAAGAACATGAATTCAGAAGTAGAAGCACTGAAGTTATGAATGGTATCACGCTCAAGCTCTTCAAAGTCAGAAGACAAGAAGATGCTCTGCACCAAGCTAATTGACTCTGATATTCAAAAGTTATTATCTACAAATCTGAGTTCAGAAGCAAGTACAAGATGACAGGCTATTAAGTCTAATCTCTGACTGACAAAAGGAACGTTAGAAGCTACAAAAGGCAAAGTCAGCAAAAGCAGGAAAAGCATGGCTCGAGGTAGTTGACAAAAGTGTGAAACATTAAATGCAGCATTGTACTATTCACACAAAGCATTAAATGCAACCCAACGGTCATCTTCTCAAAACGCCTATATATAGAAGTTATGGTCAGAAGCAGATAGAGAACTCTTGCGCAATATACCAAAATGCTGTCAAAATCAAAGCTCATGAACTTCATCTTCAACCTCACAAACTCTTGTAATATTTAGTGAGTGTTAAGCTTAGAACTTAAGAGAAATATCACTGTTGTGATTATAGCATTATAAGAAGCAATCTATACTCTTGTAAACATTATTTTACATTGTTTGTAAAATGTTCCTAGAGTGATCAAGTTGTGATCTGTAGACTCTAGAAGACTTAGAAGTTTTCTAAGTGGTGATTTCCTAGAGTGATCAAGTTGTGATCTGTAGTAGAAGTTTTCTAAGTGGATAACCATTGTAATCAGTTGGATTAGTGGATTAAATCCCCAGTTGAGGTAAATCACTCTAAGGTGGTGGACTGGAGTAGTTTCGTTAACAACGAACCAGGATAAAAATAATTGTGTTCATTGTTTTTATCTTACAAGTTTTTAAAGTCACACTTATTCACCCCCCCCCTTTCTAAGTGTTTTTCTATCCTAATCTGAAATGAGTGATGACCAAAAGAAACAATTCAAAAATCATCACAAGTCAAGGACTATTCTGCTGAATGCTATCTCTCATGCTGAATATGAGAAAATAACAAACAGAGAAACTGCCTATGACATCTTTGAATCCTTGAAGATGACTCATGAAGATAATGCCCAAGTCAAGGAGACAAAAGCTCTTGCTTTTATCCAGAAGTATGAAGCTTTCAAGATTGAGGAAGAAGAAAACATTGAAGCAATGTTCTCAAGATTCCAGACTCTGACTGCTGGATTAAGAGTGCTTGACAAGGGATATAGAAAGGCTGATCATCTCAAGAAGATCATCAGAAGCTTGCCCAGGAGATGGGGCCCAATGGTGACTGCATTCAAGATTGCTAAGAATCTGAATGAAGTTTCTCTTGAAGAGCTGATCAGTGCTCTCAAGAGTCATGAAATAGAGCTGGATGCAAATGAACCTCGGAAGGAAGGTAAGTCAATTGCTTTAAAATCAAATAATAAAAAATGCACTAGCGCTTTTCAGGCCGAACAAGAAGATTATGAAGAGTCAGAATCAGAAGAAGAATAAGAAGAGGATGAACTCTCCATGATCTCCAGAAGAGTAAATCAACTCTGGAAGAGTAAAAAAAGGAAGTTCAAGAACTTCAGAAGTTCCAAAAGGCCTGAAAGAGGAGAATCTTCTGGACACAGAAGATCTGACAAAAAGAAGGTGACGTGCTATGAATGCAAGGAACCTGGACATTATAAGAATGTGTGTCCAAAGTTTCAGAGGGAACAACCCAAGAAGAAGTTTGAAAAGAAGAAAGGCCTTATGGCTACTTGGGATGACTCAGACTCTTCTGATCAAGAGTCAAACTCTAAAGATGAGCTCGTAAACATAGCGGTGATGGCCACTGTTGATGATTAATCATAATCTACATCAGACTCAGATTCTGAAGAGGTATTTTCTGAACTTTCTAGAGAAGAGTTAGTTTCTAGTCTAACTGAACTTCTGGAAATCAAGGCTCAACTTAGTATCAAATACAAGAAGTTGAAGAAGCTCTTTGCATCTGAAACTAAGAAGCTTGAATTAGAAAATTCTGAACTTAATGAAATAGTTTTAAAACTATCTAAAGATGTTGAATCATCTTCTAGTTCAGAAAACTATATTCCAAGCACGAACAATATTCTTAAGGAATATGACTTGAGTTTCAGGAAGTTTCTATCTAGAGGTATTGGCAGAAGTTAGCTAGCCTCTATGATATATGCAGTTAGTGGAAACAAGAGAGTAGGCATAGGCTATGAGGGTGAAACCCCATATAAACTTGAATCTGTTGATGAGATGAAAATCACATACAAACCTCTGTATGATCAATTCAAGTATGGCCACTCCCATGATATTAGGCTTACATCACATGCTAAGAGTTTCCACATAACACACACCAAGAAGCATGTTACACACACTAGAAAATATCATGTTACTCGGAATAGGGAATATCATATTGTACCTCCTGTTAATTTTTATGCTAAACCCAAGTTCAATCAGAACTTGAGGAGAACTAACCCAAAAGGACCCAAGAAAATGTGGGTACCTAAGGAAAAGATAATTCCTGTTGCAGATATCCTTGGTAGCCAAGAAGACAAAGGAAAACATATCATGGTACCTGGACTCTGGGTGCTCGCGGCACATGACGGGAAAAAGGTCTATGTTTCAAGACCTGGTGCTTAAATCAACCGGAGAAGTTAAGTTTGGAAGGAACCAAAAGGGCAAGATCATTGGCTCTGGAACCATAAGCATTGGTAACTCTCCTTCTATAACTAATGTTCTGCTAGTAGATGGATTAGCTCATAACTTATTATCCATAAGTCAATTAAGTGACAATGGTTACGACATAATCTTTAATCAAAAGTCTTGTAAAGCTATTAGTCAGAAGGATGGATCAATCTTATTTACAGGCAAGAGAAAGAACAACATTTACAAGATTGATCTTCAAGATCTTAAGAATCAGAAGGTTACTTGCCTTATGTCTGTTAGTGAAGAGGAGTGGGTCTGGCACAGAAGATTAGTTCATGCTAGTTTGAGAAAGATTTCTCATATTAACAAACTTAATCTGGTTAGAGGACTCCCTAATCTGAAATACAAATCAGATGCTCTTTGCAAAGCATGTCAAAAAGGGAAGTTTTCAAAACCTGCATTCAAGTCTAAGAATGTTGTCTCTTCCTCTAGGCCGCTAGAACTTCTGCACATTGATCTTTATGGCCTAGTCAAAACAGCATCAATCAGAGGGAAGAAATATGGATTAGTCATTATAAACGACTATAGCAGATGGACATGGGTAAAGTTCTTGAAACACAAGGATGAGTCTCATACAGTATTCTTTGACTTCTGCACTCAGATCCAATCTGAGAAAGAGTGTAAAATCATAAAGGTCAGAAGTGATCATGGTGGTGAATTTGAGAACAAATTCTTTGAAATTTATTTCAAAGAAAATGGTATTGCCCATGATTTCTCTTGTCCTAGAACTCCACAGCAAAATGGAGTTGTAGAACAAAAGAATAGGACTCTACAAGAAATGGCCAGAACCATGATCAATGAAACCAATATGGCTAACCATTTCTGGGCAGAAGCAATTAACACTGCATTTTATATTCAGAATAGAATCTCCATAAGACCTATTCTTAATAAGACTCCTTATGAATTGTGGAAGAACAGAAAGCCCAACATTTCTTATTTTCATCCATTTGGATGTGTATGTTATATTCTGAACACTAAAGATCATCTGCATAAATTTAATTCTAAGGCACAAAAGTGTTTCCTTCTTGGATATTCTGAACGCTCTAAAGGCTATAGAGTATACAATACTGAAACATTGGTTGTTGAAGAATCAATCAATATCAGATTTGATGATAAGCTTGGTCTTAAAAAGCCAAAGCAGTTTGAGAATTTTGCAGATATATAACTCTCTAATTCAGACTCTGAAGAACCCAGAAGCAAAGTTTCAGAAGATCAAGTTGTTG
The DNA here is from genome assembly GCF_029867415.1 of Vicia villosa. NCBI lineage: Eukaryota > Viridiplantae > Streptophyta > Magnoliopsida > Fabales > Fabaceae > Vicia > Vicia villosa. The sequence continues at coordinate 121,976,810 of NC_081183.1, forward strand.
CTTCATTGGAGAATCTCAGAATTTCTGAAGAGCCAACTATCAGAAGATCTTCTTGACTCAACTCTGCTCACTAAGAAGATGTTATCATTGGAAAGAAAGATGATCCTATCAGAATAAGAGCATTCCTTAAGAACAATGCAGAATGTCAATTTGGTCTAGTATCTCTAATTGAGCCAACTTCTGTTGATCAAGCTCTAGAGGATGCTGACTGGATAATTGCCATGCAAGAAGAACTAAATCAGTTTAAAGGAATGATGTTTGGGATCTGGTTCCAAGACCAAAAGGATTTAACATCATTGGAACTAAGTGGGTCTTCAGAAACAAGCTAAGCGAAAAAGGAGAAGTTGTAAGAAACAAAGCCAGACTGGTTGCTCAGGTCTATAGTCAGCAAGAAGGTATTGACTATACAGAAACCTTTGCACCAGTGGCCAGGTTAGAATCTATTCGCTTGTTAATTTCATTTGCCACTCAGAACAACATCACTCTGTATCAGATGGATGTTAAAAGTGTCTTCTTAAATGGTTATATAGATGAGGAAGTATATGTCCACCAACCTCCTGGTTTTGAAGACTCTAAGTCTCCAGAACATGTTTTCAAATTAAAGAAATCATTATATGCTACACTTGGAAAGGAGTTTCACTAGAGGACAAGTGGATACAACTCTCTTCTGTAAAACCTTTAAAAAGGATATTTTAATTTGTCAAATATATGTTGATGATATTATCTTTGGAACATATAATGCTACACTTGGAAAGGAATTTGCTAAGTCTATGCAGGCTGAGTTTGAAATGAGCATGATGGGAGAACTTAAGTACTTCCTTGGGATCCAGATCAATCAAACTTCTAAAGGAACTTATGTTCATCAGACCAAATATGTGAAAGAACTTCTGAAGAAGTTTAATCTTTCAGAAAGCAAAGAAGCAAAGACTCCTATGCATCCAACGTGTGTATTAGGTAAGGATGAGGTTAGTAAGAAGGTAGATCAGAAGCTCTACAGAGGTATGATTGGATCTCTTCTATATCTTACTGCTTCTAGACCTGATATTTTATTCAGTGTTTGTCTGTGTGCAAGATTCCAATCAGATCCTAGAGAGTCTCACTTAACTGCTGTTATGAGAATTTTGAGGTATCTGAAAGGTACTACTAATGTAGGTTTAGTCTATAGAAGATCTGAAGAATACAACTTAGTAGGATTTTGTGATGCTGATTACGCTGGAGATAGAGTTGAAAGGAAAAGTACTTCTTGAAGTTGTCAATTTCTTGGAAGTCATCTGATCTCCTGGTACAACAAGAAGCAAGCTACAATTGCCCTCTCTACAACAGAAGCAGAATATGTTGCTGCTGAATGTAGTACACAAATGCTCTGGATGAAGAGTCAGTTAGAAGATTATCAAACATATGAGAGTAACATACCTATCTTCTGTGATAATACTTCTGCTATTTGTTTATCTAAGAATCCAATTCTTCATTCCAAAGCTAAACATATTGAGATTAAACATCATTTCATTAGGGACTATGTTCAGGAGGGTGTTCTATCTTTAAACTTTGTTGATACTGACCATCAATGGGCTGATATCTTTACAAAACCCCTTGCTGAAGATAGGTTTAAGTTCATTCTGAAGAATATCAGTATGGATTTATGCCCAGAGTGAAAAGATGAGAAGTTCTGATATATGGATTAGATTTGAAATGATCATTTACTTCTCTTATCAGAAACTCTGAAAATGTTGATCAATTAGATATTCTGATTCTGTTATTGCTAACGTTTCATATGTCTCAGTTGATTCAGAATTTCTTTTAAAGCAAAACAGTTGTCACCAGCTATTCCAGAAGATGAACACGTGTTCACTCTGAAGGGACAAGCATGCGTGCAGTTGATGAGACGCCGCCCTAGGTAACTGTGCAAATCATTTCAAATATTACGTTTTACCCTAACGTCACTCAACATTAAATGCATTTGATTCTCTGCATTCTGTAACTGTGCATTCTCAGAATTTAATTGCATTTAGTTTCAAATCCGTGTCTATTTATACATCTCTCATAATCTCATTTTCTCTTTTCACACATTCATTCTCTCTAAGTTTATGCGTTTCTGCAACCTTTTCTCTCTTTTCTCAAACCCTAAAAGGAAACCAAGAAATCTCAGAAGTGCTTCAATGGCTTCCCCTTCTTCTCAGAATGCTAGTTCGTCTTCTCAACAACAACATTAAAATGAACAAGAACAAGAGCAATAACTTGTTCCACCTATCACCTGTTCGATTCCTTTGGATCAACTTGAAGTCATCTGTGAGTTAATGGTTGATGTTGCAAATCTGGAAAAACATGACATTCATCTTGAAGAAAATTTGAGGTTTCAACGCTTGGCACCAATGTTCTATGATTTCTGTGGACCAGTCTATCCAGACCTACTGAAGGAATTATGGAGTCATGCAACCATGATGCCTAAGGCTATCATCTCTCTTGTTCATGGTGAATTATTCCCTATCACGGAAACCACTTTGAGAAAGTTGTTTGGGTTGATGAATGCTGAAGGTGCTACTGAAGCAACTCCAAGAACTGATTGTGATGCAGTCTACTCAGAAATCTTTGAGAATGGGAAGAAATCAAAGGAGGTTAAGGATCTGAAAACCATATACAAGATATGGACTAAGATTCTTCTAGGTTGCTTCTACCACATGAAGTCAACTAGTTCATCAAAATTCGTCAACAGAGACCAACAATACATCATGTATTGCCTTAGTACTCAGAAAAAGGTGGATGTTCCGTACATCATTTTCAATCACATGTGGAATGCTGTGAAAGACTCTAGAGATGAAAACAGGCTGAAGTATCCAAACAAAAAGAGGAATGTTATTCCTTTTGGGAGGATCATCACCAACCTTCTGGTTCAAGCTAAGATTGTTGAATAGCTAGAGTCTACTGGTATAATCAATAATCCTTACACCATCATTGGGAGTACTCTGAATGCAAATACTCTGAAGAAGATGGGCATTATCTAGACTATTGATTATACTCCTCAAGCAAATCCAGAAGTTAGAACCAGAAGAGGTCCTGTTTTGGCTGATTTTGAAGTGTTCTTCAGGAATGAACGACCAGAAGTTATGGTTCATTATCTTGCTATGCACAGGGAAGCTGGCTCTGAATGTGATCCTATCTGGATCAGTAAGCAGAAGCTTTTGACGACTAAGGATGGAGTTCTAGAAGTTGTGCCCCAGCAAGAAAGAAGAACAAAGCGAAGGTTAGACCTTCCATCAATCAGTGAAGAGGATAGAAGTGAAAAGAAGGCTGCTGAACAGAAGGAGAATCAGAAGAAAGAAGGTGAAGTTGAAAAGAAAAAGCAGAAGAAGGAAGATAAGAAGGATGATAAGAAGGACGAAGAAAAGAAGAAGAAAAAGAAGAAAGATAAGAAGAAAAACAAGAAAAAGAAAGAAGAAAAGAAAGTTGTTGAAAGAGAAGAGAAGAAAGAAGAAGAAGAAAAGAAGGAAGAAGAAATGAAGAAAGAAATTTCAAAAGGAAAGCAGAAGGTGGTGCTTCAGAAGAAGAGGAAGGCAGTTATAGATGAATCTGAGAGGCCTCGCAAGAAGAGATCTTCAGGTTTTCATATTTCTGAACCTGGTTCTGTACCTATTTTATCTTCAAAATCTGTACCAACAGAAGTTCCCCCACTCTCTCAACCAGAAATTCAACCACAAAAAGCCCCAGCTAAATCACCTCCAACCACCAAAGTTCTCACCCCTCCTCCTTCACCCAAGACTAAAGGCACTGCGCCTAATCTTGTTTCTGACCACCCTGTTTCTGAACCAATCCTTGAAATCTTATCCCTCAGCACCCTCTTTCCTCCTCATACCACTTTCTCCATTTCTCAACCTCCTCCTCATTCCAACTCCCCTATTGTAGACAATCCTGAGGTCCGCAATACTGCTGCTTCTGAATCTTTTGATTCTGATTCTTTTAACAACCTCTTGCGTGATTGTAACTACAAACCTAAACCTCGCCCTGAACCTGCTTTGGTAGTCTTGGATTCTGATAATGAAGTAGAATCATTGCTTTCTCTTGACAGAGAACCTGAACCCTACTTCATTCTGAACCCAGACTCTTCAACCACCAGATTCAAAACCAAACCCTCTGAACTCACTGTTGGTGTTCGTTTTGAATTTTTAAAGTTTAAGGTACAGGCAGGATTAGATGCACTGAAGGTAGCACATAATGCAAACATGGATTATGTTGCTTCTGGGAATCTCTGGAGAGCTTTCAGAAGAGAAATTCAATCCGACCTTCTGAAGCTTCAAGAAGCTTGTATGGCTGATGCTCCCGGACCTTCTGGATTTCTCAGGGACTTTGAAGAAAGCTACTTCTTTCCCATCACCGGCTGGAAATCTCTTGAAGAGAAAGAATCTGATGATGAGCTTGAAGAAGTGCATCCTCTGGCTATGGTCGTGTGGAAGCCTCAATACAACGTTCTGACTGGCGATTTTCAGTCTCTATTCAACTGGCTTAGGGAGAATCCCTCTGTTAAAGCACCAAATATGGTATATCCAGAAGTTGAATACCCATCAGAACCAGTTACTCCAACACCTCCAGAGAATCTGGCTAACATTCTTCTGGCTCTTGAAAATCCAAATGCTGAGATCCCTGCTCCTATGTATCCTGAAGATGCTTTTGTGTCAGAAGCTGATGTTGAGAATCATGATGTTGAGAATCATCCTGTTGAGAAAACTCCTACTAAGGAAAATCAAGATGATGTTCTCATGGTAGAAGCAAATGCTGAGAATCCTCCTCTTATGGACAATAGCTTTGATGCTTCTTCTGATGGACCTTCTGCCTCTGTTTTGATAAACACTATGAAGGCTCTTCAACAGAATCAAGTTGACTTGGCTACCCGTCTAGACAAGCACGAGGATACTCATGATGAGTTCAGATCATTCATGAAGAATCAGAAGGAAGACACTACTGAGATTAAAAACCTTCTGGAAATCTTAGTTCTAGGCTTGGCCCGTCGTAATCTGTCTTTGGTCTTAGTTTGTTTTCTTTGTTTCTATGTATTTGCTTGACTTGCACCTGTTTCTATCCTTTGTATCTTCTGATTAATCAATGAAAAATGTTATCTTCTTCACTCTGTGTGTCTTTTTCATCTGAATCTTTATGCTTTTTGATTTTATGACAGAAAAGGGGAGAAACATGATAATTGAATTGATTTATTATATCAGTTGCTGGGATTAAGTCTCAACATTTCCTAACATTATTTGCAAGTTCTATGTCTTTGAGATTTTTTGCAGGATTGAAGATATTCTGAAAAAGCTCAACATGAGAAGCAAATACATGGGGAAAAGCAATTCTATAAAGAAGCATGCTCTTAAAGATTTGAAGCAAGCTTAGTGCTGTGAAGCTTCAAGATCAGAAGAAAGAAGAATGCTCCGACACATTCATGTTCTTATATGTTTTTTTAAGAATGCTCTGATACATTTCAGAATGTAAGAGTGCTCTAATACATTCAAGAATGTTCCGATACAATCAAGCATGCTATGATTCAATTGATTACAAAGGAGAAATTCAAAGCTCTGAAGCTGTCCTTTGGAAGCAAGAAGCAGAAATTCTGAATATTCTGAAGCTCTATGCTAAGTGAAAGTCTCGACTGAAATGGAAAAATACTCAGGGAAGTCTTTTATTTATAAATTCTTCTAGTATTAATTTCAGGGGGAGATTGTTAATCTTAGGGGGAGACATATTCACACACTCTGTTTATATGCTTATGCTATATCTATGAAATTGTCTTTTGTCATCTGATATTCTGGTTACTAATTCATATCAATTATATATGTTCTTGTCATCATCAAAAAGGGGGGAGATTGTTAGAACAAGATTTGTTCTGATCAATATTCTATGTTTTGATGATAAGATTATTTATGAATTTTGTATAAGACAATGTGGTACTCCAATCCTTTGCCTTTTCCATTTCAGGAAACATATAAAGAGTATGCACAAATTAGCGCTCAGAAGCACTGACTCAGAAGGTTCTGGATGGTTACATCAGAACATGCTCTGGCAAGACATCAGAAGATGGTCAAGCAGAATCAGAACATGGACTATGAAGCATCAAAAGAACATGAAGTCAGAAGCAGAAGCACTGAAGTTCTGAATGGTATCACGCTCAAGCTCTTCAAAGTCAGAAGACAAGAAGATGCTCTGCACCAAAGCTGTTGACTCTAATATTCAAACGTTGTTATCTACAAATATGAGTTCACAAGCAAGTACAAGATGACAGGCTATTAAGTCTAATCTCTGACTGACAAAAGGAACTTTAGAAGCTACAAAAGGCAAAGTCAGTAAAAGTAGGAAAAGCATGGCTCGAGGTAGTTGACAAAAGTGTGAAACATTAAATGCAGCGTTGTACTATTCACGCAAAGCATTAAATGCAACCCAACAGTCATCTTCTCAAAACGCCTATATATAGAAGTTATGATCAGAAGCAAATAGAGAACTCTTTCGCAATATACCAAAACACTGTGAAAAGCAAAGCTCACGAACTTCATCTTCAACCTCAGAAACTCTTGTAATATTTAGTGAGTGTTAAGCTTAGAACTTAAGAGAAATATCACTGTTGTGATTATAGCATTATAAGAAGCAACATATACTCTTGTAAACATTATTTTACATTGTTTGTAAAAGGTTCCTAGAGTGATCAAGTTGTGATCTGTAGACTCTAGAAGACTTAGAAGTTTTCTAAGTGGTGATTTCCTAGAGTGATCAAGTTGTGATCTGTATACTCTAGAAGACTTAGAAGTTTTCTAAGTGGATAACCATTGTAATCAGTTGGATTAGTGGATTAAATCCTCAGTTGAGGTAAATCACTCTAAGGGGGTGGACTGGAGTAGTTTCGTTAACAACGAACCAGGATAAAAATAATTGTGTTCTTTTTTTTTATCTTACAAGTTTTTAAAGTCACACTTATTCAAACCCCCCCTTTCTAAGTGTTTTTATATCCTTTATTCTCAGGATGTTTCCATCCACTTTCCACAGCTCTCTAGGCCTTGCTGTCCACTTATTTTATGACGGCTACCATACAAGGTTTCCAGTAGTCATAGTTAAAGCCATCCAGGATGGGTGGTCTATTCCCAAACACTAACAATTCTTTCTCCATAGTACCAGAATTTTGTTGTCCCTAGATCTCACCCAGATGTAAACAGGCATGGTTTCTGCTCTGTGTAGCAACCTGCCCTAAAAATTTAGATTTTAGAGTCGCCACCTATTCTACCAGGGCGAATAGGAAACCCTACGTAGTTAAGAGAATTCCGGGTAAGTTATTATATTTGGGTCAAGGGAAGGTGTTAGGCACCCTTAACCCTTTCCTAAGGTTTTGAGTTTAAGGCAAAGGTTTATAGCTAAATGTATTAAGGTTTAACAGCTAAGGAAATGAATAGGGTGAAAAGTGAGATTTCGGGGAAGGAGACTCGCCTTGGTTATCCAAGTGCCTACTGAAGGATAGAAAAACACATAGAAAGGGGGGGTTTGAATAAGTATAGCTTTAAAACTTGTAAGATAAAAACAATTTTCACAATGATTTTTATCCTGGTTCGTTGTTAACTAAACTACTCCAGTCCACCCCCTTGGAGTGATTTACCTCACCTGAGGATTTAATCCACTAATCACACGAGATTACAATGGTTTTCCACTTAGATAACTTCTAAGTCTTCTAGAGTATACTGATCACAACCTGATCACTCTAGGAACAATCTGCTTAGATACCCTCTAAGACTTTCTAGAGTATACTGATCAACAACCTGATCACTCTAATTCTTACAACTTAATGTAAACAAATTCTAAGAGTTACAATGCTTCTTATAAAGCTATTATCACAACTGTGATTTTCTCTTAAATTTAAGCTTAATCTCACTAATATATTACAACAGCAATGTAGTGAGGTTGATGAAGTTTGAGAGCTTTTGATTTCAACAGCGTTTCAGCGTTTTTGCATAGAGTCTTGTATTCAGAATTTGTAACTTAGCTTCTCATCAGAACTTCATATTTATAGGCGTTTGAGAAGATGACCGTTGGGAGCATTTAATGCTTTGCGTATTCCGTACAGCATTGCATTTAATGTTTCACTCTTTTGTCAACTACCTCGAGCCTTGCTTTCGCTGTGTCTACTGACGTTGCCTTTAATAGCTTTCAACGTTCCTTTTGTCAGTCAGCGTAGCCTGCCAGCTAGTACTTGCTTCTGATCTGATGTTTGTGTAAACAACGTTTGAATATCATCAGAGTCAAACAGCTTGGTGCAGAGCATCTTCTTGTCTTCTGACCTTGAAGTGCTTCTGAGCGTGATACCATGAGAACTTCAGTGCTTCTGCTTCTGAACTCAAGTCCTTCTGATGCTTTCATAGACCATGTTCTGATTCTGCTTGACCATCTTCTGATGTCTTGCCAGACCATGTTCTGATGTTGCATGCTGAACCTTCTGAGTCAGTGCTTCTTGCGCTGATTTTGTGCATACTCTTTATATAATTCCTGAAATGGAAATTGCATAGTATTAGAGTACCACATTATCTCATACAAAATTCATATACATTGTTATCATCAAAACTAAGAATATTGATCAGAACAAATCTTGTTCTAACAGTCTCCCCCTTTTTGATGATGACAAAAACATATATAAATGATATGAATTTGCGATCAGAATATAAGACGGCTAAGACAAATACACAGCTATAGCATAAGCATATACACATAGTGTGTGAATATGTCTCCCCTTGTGATTAACAATCTCCCCCTGAGATAAATAATCTCCCCCTGAAATAAATACTGGAAGAAATTTATACATAAAGGACTTCCCTGAGTATTTTCCATTTCAGTTGAGACGATCACATATGCTTAGATCATCAGAACATTCATAGCTTCTGATTCTTGCTTCCATAGGACAGCTTCAGAGCTTGAATTTCTTCTTGAATCATTGCATGCTAGATTGTATCAGAACATTGTTGAATGTACCAGAGCATCATCAGAGCATCTTTACATCCTGAAATGTTAAAGAACAAACTAAACGACAAAAGTCAGAGCATGAATGAATCAGAACATAAAATATGTATCAGAACATATAATATGTATCAGAGCAAAAACAATAATGTTTCAGAGCATATTTAGAACTAAAACATGCATCAGAACATATAAGGAATAAGAATGAGTTAGAGAATATTCTATCATCAGAATATCATAACATTCTTCCTTCTTGCTTCTGATCTTGAAGCATCACAGCACTCAGCTTGCTTCAAATTTCATGAGCTTGAATCCATACATAATTGCTTTTCCTCATGTCTTTGCTTCTCATGTTGAGCTTTTAAGAATATCTTCAATTCCTGCAAAACACTCAAATACATAGAACTTGCAAGTTCTTTTAGAAATGTGGAGACTTTCTCCCAGCAACTGATAAAATAAATTAGATCATTTATCATATTTTCTCCCCCTTTTTTTCATAACATCAAAAACACATAAAAGATTCAGATGAAAAACAAACAATATGAGAGAAGGAAGGATAATTTTCATTGATTAGCAAAGGAGAATCATCAGAAAATACAAAAGAGGATGCATAGAAGACAGATGCAAGAAACAAAGAAAAACAACTAAGACACAAAGACTAAGACGACCCTAGCTTAGACATAATCTTGGCCAGCATGTCATGAATCCCAGCATTGCTCTCAGTCTGCCTCTCCATGAAAGTGCGGAACTCAGCATTGGTAGTATCTTCTAAATAACCTCTAGAGTCTTCACCAGAAGGGAGGGTTCACCAGAAGAAGCTTCACAACTTCTGTTCAGAGGGACAGCATTCTGAACTACAGCTTCCATTGTTAGATCATCACCTTGATTTTCCTCAACAGGAATAGTCTCAGGAGGATGATCTTCAGCATCAGCTTCTCCCATATCAACATCTTCTTCATACTCGGGAGCAGGAAGATCAGAATCTCCATTCTCAAGAGCTTGAAGAATGGCAGCAAGATTCCTTGGTGCAGAAGGACCTTCAACTTCTGGTGGGTTAACAACTTCTGGAATGCCCAAATTGGGGTCTTTCTCAGAAGGATTTTCCCTCAGAAAGTCGAACAAGGACTTGAAGTCTCTAGTCAGAACTGGATACTTAGGTCTCCAGACCATAATCTCCCTGCAAAGGTTGTCCAGCAGCTCATCAACGAACATCTTCTCCTCAAGAACTCTCCTGTTTCTGATGGGATGATAATAGACACCATTATCAACTTCAAGAAGATAACCAGCATAACCAGGAGCAGCAACCACTAGTCTCTTCTGAACAGCCATAGCTCCCACCTGAAAATCTTGGCGAAAGCTTCTCCAGAGGTTTCTAGTAGAAACATCATCAAGATTATTGAAGACGGCATCCTTCAAGAGATCCAGCCTACTGATAACTTCATTTCTGAACAGCTCTAGGTAAATATGAGGTTCAGGTTCAGGAGGATTGAAGGTGGATTTGTAGTCAGGGTAGAGAAGGCAGTATGGGTTGGATTTTCTGGTAGGAAAGGGATGGGATATAGAAGGTGGAGGTGCCGTGGTTGAAGAAGATGGAATATCTGTGGAGATGGTTGATGAGGATGGTATATCAGTGGGGAGGATTGATGAGGATGGGATATTAGTGGGTGTGGGAGGATAGACATTTAGTGGAGTGGGGTTCAAGATAGGTGTAGAAAGAGTTGGTGGAGGAGGATTTGGAATGATGAAGGTGTTTTGAGGTTCAGAAGGAGGAGGTTGGATAGAAGATTGAGATTCAGAAGGAGGTGGTTGGTATACTTGCCTGGAGAAATTACCCGTTCTTATTGCTTGAAAAGAATCTACTTTAAGAGGGTCATAAGTAACCTTCTGCTTCTTAGCTTCTTTAGCAGCTTCTTCTGCAGCCTTTCTCTTCAGCCTTGCTTCTTGCTTCTTCTGATCCTTCTTCTGAAGGTCAGCTTGAGAAGGAAGCACGCTTCCATGGATCCACGCAGGATCAACAGAAGATTGAGTTCTTACAGAAGCTTCCAAATAATGCTTAACAGCCTTATGAAGTTCTGCTTGGAACAAGGTAGTAAAGCCTTCAACTGGAATTCTTCTGGTCAGAATATCTGGGAAGACAAAAGGAACAGAAGTTATCTCCTTGATAAGTTCCTTTCTTAGCAGATCAAAACCATTGAAGATATGACCCTGAGTGACTTTAAAGAATTTAGACGTCCCAATAGTCTTTAGAGAGTCCATCAAATCACTTTCTATCAGAATGTCTGAAATCATTCTGGCGAAAGGAATAGTATTTCTTTGAAGATGAGGATACTTCTCACGTTCTTCATCTCTTGACTCTTCAATAGCCATCTTCAGATTCTGAAACAGAATGTTAGAGATGTTCATTTCAATTCTTCTTCCAATGCAGAAGAGAGTATATTTGTGATCAGGACTGATGTAAGAGGAGGAGAACGATCTTCTTTTGTGATGGAGAGAACCCAGAATAATCTCAGCCCAGACTTGGTAGAACGCCCTTAATGTACCAGTTTTATGAGATTCAATACCGGTAGCAAATGATATTTGTTTTTCAAATTGTAGCCAACTAACTCTGCCATGAAGAGGACTAGTGCATCCTTCTTCATCATCTAAGTTGTACAGCTTCCTGATCAACTTCTCAGTTATCACAACTTCATACCCTAACACGAAGGAGATGATATCAGTTGAAGTAACGGTTGCATGAGCCCAGAAATCTTTCACAAGAGCCGGATAAATTGGTCCAACCAATCTATCAAGATAGTTTGACCATCCTTGTGCCATAATCTTTGCATCAGGTTTGAAACCATATGCTTTCAGATTCTCAAAATCCACCGAGGACTCACAAAGAACTTCCATTTCTGATGGAGGAATGGAACAGGTCTTCAATGGAGCATACCTATGCTTGCTGAAAACCAGTTGAGTGGAAGACATTTCTTCTGCTTGGTTTGAGGAACTTGAAGAATTCATGATGAAATGCTAAGTTTCAGACACAACTAGGGTTTATACGATGAATGCAAAGAGATAGAGACGAATGAAGAAAGAGAGTGAAAAGAATGAAATGAAGATGAAGAGAGATATTTAAAAGAATGAATAAAGAAAATAATGAATGCAATATGGTTTAAGTGAAATGATTACAGAAAAACATGACATCAATTTTGCATTTAATGAGATATGACGTTAGGAGAGATAAAGTGACAAAATGAAATGATTTGCACAGTTACCTAGGGCGGCGTCTCCTCAACTGCACGCATGCTTGTCCAGAAATAGTAAACACGTGTTCGTTTTCTGGAAAACTAGTGACAGCTGTTTTACTTTAAAAGAGATTCTGAATCAACTTAGACAATGAAGCGTTAGTAATAACAGAATCAGAGCTTCTAATTGATCATTTTCAGAACTTCTTATATGCACATAATCCCAACACATTTCAGAAATTAACCATACATAAGATCTCCTCATCTTCTCATTCTGGGCATAAATCCATACTGATATTCTTCAGAATGAACTTAAACCTATCTTCAGCAAGGGGTTTTGTAAAGATATCAGCCCATTGATGGTCTGTATCCACAAAGTTTAAAGAGAGAACACCCTTCTGAACATAGTCCCTAATGAAATGATGTTTAATCTCAATATGTTTAGCTTTGGAATGTAAGATAGGATTCTTAGATAAACATATGGCAGAAGTATTATCACAGAAGATAGGAATGTTACTCTCATATATTTGATAATCTTCTAGCTAACTCTTCATCCAAAGCATTTGTGTGCTACAACCAGCAACAACAACATATTCTGCTTCTGTTGTTGAGAGGGCAATGGTAGCTTGCTTCTTGCTGTACCAGGAGATCAGATGACTTCCTAGAAATTGACAACTTCCAGAAGTACTCTTCCTTTCAATTCTATCTCCAGCATAGTCAGCATCACAAAATCCTACTAAGTTGTATTCTTTAGATCTTCTGTAGACTAAACCAACATTAGTAGTACCTTTCAGATACCTCAGAATTCTCTTAACAGCAGTTAAGTGAGATTCTCTAGGATCTGATTGGAATCTAGCGCACAAACAAACACTAAATAGAATGTCAGGTCTAGAAGCAGTTAAGTATAGAAGAGATCCAATCATACCTCTGAACAACTTCTGATCTACCTTCTTACTTACCTCATCCTTACCTAGAACACACGTTGGATGCATAGGAGTTTTGGCTTCTTTGCTTTCAGAAAGATTAAACTTCTTCAGAAGTTCCTTCACATACTTCGTTTGATGAACATAAGTTCCATCAGAAGTTTGATTGATTTGAATCCCAAGAAAATACTTGAGTTCACCCATCATACTCATTTCAAATTCAGCCTGCATAGACTTAGCAAACTCCTTTCCAAGTGAAGCATTAGATGTTCCAAAAATAATATCATCAACATAAATTTGACAAATTAAAATGTCCTTCTTAGATGTTTTACAGAAGAGAGTCGTATCCACTTGTCCTCTAGTGAAACCATTGTCTAGAAGGAAAGAACTTAATCTTTCATACCAAGCTCTAGGAGCTTGCTTCAATCCATACAATGATTTCTTAAGTTTGAAAACATTTTCTGGAGACTTAGAGTCTTCAAAACCAGGAGGTTGATGGACATAAACTTCTTCCTCTATGTAACCATTTAAGAAGGCACTCTTAACATCCATCTGATAAAGAGTGATGTTGTGTTGAGTGGCAAAAGAAATTAATAGACGAATAGATTCTAACCTGGCCACTGGTGCAAAGGTTTCTGTGTAGTCAATCCCTTCTTCTGACTATAACCTTGAGCAACCAGTCTGGCTTTATTTCTTACCACTTCTCCCTTCTCGCTTAGCTTGTTTCTGAATACCCACTTAGTACCAATGATGTTAAATCCTTTTGGTCTAGGAACCAAGTCCCATACATCATTCCTTGTAAACTGATTAAGTTCTTCTTGCATCGCAATTATCCAGTCTGGATCTTCTAGAGTTTGATCAACAGAAGTTGGCTCGATCAAAGAAACAAGACCTAATTGACATTCTGCATTGTTCTTAAGGAATGCCCTTGTTCTGATGGGATCGTCTTTCTTTCCAAGGATCACATCTTCTGAATGAGCTGAAGCAAGTCTAGGTGATCTTCTGATTGTTGGCTCTTCAGAAATCCTGAGATTCTCTAAAGATGCAGCAACTTGATCTTCTGATCCATTGCTTCTGAGACTGCCAGCTTCTGCAGCATTGCTTCTTGGTTCTACTACTTTTGAGATATCAATATTAAATTCTGCAAAATTCTCAAACTGCTTTGGCTTTTCAAGACCAAGCTTATCATCAAACCTGATATTGATTGATTCTTTTACAATCAATGTTTCAGTATTGTATACTCTGTAGCCTTTAGAGCGTTCAGAATATCCAAGAAGGAAACACTTTTGTGCCTTAGAATCAAACTTACAAAGATGATCTTTAGTGTTAAGAATAAAACAGACACATCCAAAAGGATGAAAATATGAAATGTTGGGCTTTCTGTTCTTCCACAATTCATGAGGAGTCTTATTTAGAATAGGTCTTATAGAGATTCTATTCTGAATATAACATGCAGTGTTTATTGCTTCTGCCCAGAAGTGCTTAGCCATATTGGTTTCGTTGATCATGGTTCTGGCCATTTCTTGTAGAGTCCTATTCTTTCGTTCTACAACTCCATTTTGTTGTGGAGTTCTAGGACAAGAGAAATCATGGGCAATACCATTTTCTTTGAAGAACTCCTCAAAGAATTTGTTCTCAAATTCACCACCATGATCACTTCTGACCTTTATGATTTTGCACTCTTTCTCAGATTGGATCTGAGTGCAGAATTCAAAGAACACTGAAAGAGACTCATCCTTGTGTTTCAAGAACTTTACCCATGTCCAGCGGCTATAATCATCAACGATGACTAATCCATATTTCTTTCCTCTGACAGATGCTGTTTTGACTGGGCCAAACAGATCAATGTGCAAGAGTTATAACGGCCTTGAGGTAGAAACAACATTCTTAGACTTGAATGCAGGTCTGGAGAACTTGCCCTTCTGACATGCTTCACAAAGAGCATCTGATTTGTATTTCAGATTTGGGAGTCCTCTGACCAGATTTAGTGTGTTAATATGAGAAATCTTTCTCAAACTAGCATGACCTAATCTTCTGTGCCAGACCCATTGCTCTTCAGAAACAGACATAAGACAAGTCACCTTCTGCTTCTCAAGATCAGAAAGATCAATCTTATAAATGTTGTTCTTCCTCTTGCCTGTAAATAGGATTGAGCCGTCCTTCTGACTTACAGCCTTGCAAGATTTTTGATTGAAGATTATATCATAACCATTGTCACTTAATTGACTTATGGACAATAAGTTATGCGTTAATCCTTCTACAATAAGTACATTAGTTATGGAAGGAGAGTTACCAAGACTTATGGTTCCAGAGCCAATGATTTTGCCCTTCTGATCTCCTCCAAACTTGACTTCTCCACATGGTTTAAGCACCAGGTCTTGGAATGTAGACCTTCTTCCCGTCATGTGTCGCGAGCACCCAGAGTCCAGGTACCATGACATTTTGCGTTTTGTACTCTTTGCCGCCAAGGATATCTGCAACAGAAATTATCTTCTCCTTAGGTACCCACAATTTCTTGGGTCCTTTCTTGTTAGTTCTCCTCAAGTTCTGATTGAACTTGGGTTTAGCAAAATATTTAACAGGAGGAACAGCATGATATTCTTTAGGTTTGTCAGCATGATATTTCTTAGGATGTGTCACATGCTTCTTGGTGTAAACAGTGTTAAACTTCTGTGCATGTGAAGTGAGCCTAATATCATGAGCATGGCCATATTTGAACTGATCATACAATGGCTTGTATGTGATCTTCAGATCATCAACAGGTTCAAATTTATGTGAGGTATCACCCTCATAGCCAAAACCAAACCTTCTGTTTCCAGAAACACCATATATCATAGAAGCAAGATGACTTCTGCCAATACTTCTAGATAAGAAATTTCTGAAGCTCGAGTCATATTCTTTCAGAATATGGTTCATGCTAGGAATGGGTTTTTCTGTTTTAGAAGGAGATCCACTATCTTTGGATAGATTTAAAACTTTTTCCTTCAGTTCAGAATTTTCCAATTCCAGCTTCTTAGTTTCAAATTCAAACTGCTTTTTCAGCTTTTTGTATTTGATACTAAGATGAGCCTTGAGTTCCAGAAGTTCTATTAAACTGGAAACTAACTCTTCTCTAGATAGATCAGAAAATACCTCTTCAAAATCTGATTCTGATGTAGATTCTGATCCGTCATCCATTGTGGCCATTAGTGCCAGAATTGTTAGAACAAGAATTGTTCTGATCAATTATCTTAGTTTTGATGATAACAATAATATGAATTTTGCTTAAGATAATATGGTACTCTAATCCAATGCAATTTCCTTTTCAGGAAATATATAAAGAGTATGCATAATTCAGCGCTCAGAAGCTTTGTCTCAAATGGTTCAGCATGCAACATCAGAACATGGTCTGGCAAGACATCAGAAGATGGTCGAAGCAGAATCAGAACATGGGTCTATGGAAGCATCAGAAGAACAAGAGAACAGAAGCACTGAAGTTCTGATGGTATCACGCTCAGAAGCACTTCAAGGTCAGAAGATCAGAAGATGCTATGCACCAAGCTGTTTGACTCTGATGATATTCAAACGTTGTATTAACAAACATCAGATCAGAAGGAAGTACAAGTGGCAAGCTACGCTGACTGACAAAAGGAACGTTAAAAGCTACTAAAGGCTACGTCAGTAGACACAGCGTGAACAAGGCTCGAGGTAGTTGACAAAAGCGTATAACATTAAATGCGATGCTGTACGGAACACGCAAAGCATTAAATGCACTCAACGGTCATCTTCTCCAACGCCTATAAATATGAAGTTCTGATGAGAAGCAAGGTTAACGAATTCTACATCTATTCTGTGAATATCAACTTGCTGAAACGCTGTTCAAATCAAAGCTCAGAATCTTCATCTTCATCAAAGCTCACTACATTGCTGTTGTAATATATTAGTGAGATTAAGCTTAAACGTTAAGAGAAATATCACAGTTTGTGATTATAGCTTTTAAGAAGCATTTGTAATACTCTTAGAATTGATTACATTAAGTTGTAAGGAACTAGAGTGATCGTGTGGATCAGAATACTCTAGGAAGTCTTAGAGGTTATCTAAGCAGGTTGTAACTAGAGTGATCGTGTGGATCAGTATACTCTAGAAAAGTCTTAGAGGGTATCTAAGCAGTTGTTCCTGGAGTGATCAGTGTGTGATCAGAAGACTCTAGAAGACTTAGTTGCTGACTAAGTGGAGAACCATTGTAATCCGTGCGATTAGTGGATTAAATCCTCAGTTGAGGTAAATCTTCTCTGCGGGGGTGGACTGGAGTAGTTTAGTTAACAACGAACCAGGATAAAAATAACTGTGCAATTTATTTTTATCTGTCAAGTTTTTAAAGCTACACTTATTCAAACCCCCCCTTTCTAAGTGTTTTTCTATCCTTCAATTGGCATCAGAGCGCCGGTTCTAAGGTGCAAGCACTTAACCGTGTTTAGAAAAGATTCAGGAAGAGAAAAACGCTTCAGTAAAAGATGGTTGATGAAAGTGAAAAGTCTACACCTGCATCTACATCTGGCTCTGCTGAGCAATACAACGGTAACAATGGTTATACTAGACCGCCGGTATTTGATGGTGAAAACTTTGAATACTGGAAAGATAAACTGGAAAGTTACTTTCTTGGTCTAGATGGTGATCTATGGGATCTTCTGATGGATGGTTACAAACATCCAGTAAATGCCAGAGGCGTAAAGCTGACAAGGCAAGAAATGAATGATGATCAGAAAAAGCTTTTCAGGAATCATCATAAATGCAGAATTGTTTTGCTGAATGCTATCTCTCATGCTGAGTATGAGAAGATATCTAACAGGGAAACGGCCTATAACATATATGAGTCCTTGAAAATGACTCATGAAGGAAATGCTCAAGTCAAGGAGACTAAAGCTCTAGCTTTAATCCAGAAGTATGAAGCCTTCAAGATGGAGGATGATGAAGACATTGAAAAGATGTTTTCAAGATTTCAAACTCTTACTGCTGGATTGAGAGTTCTTGACAAGGGATACACCAAGGCTGATCACGTAAAGAAGATCATCAGAAGCTTACCCAAAAGATGGGGTCCTATGGTGACTGCATTCAAGATTGCAAAGAATCTGAATGAAGTTTCTCTGGAAGAGCTTATCAGTGCCTTGAGGAGTCATGAAATAGAGCTGGACGCAAATGAGCCTCAAAAGAAAGGTAAGTCTATTGCATTAAAATCCAATATCAAGAAATGCACTAACGCTTTTCAGGCTAGAGAAGAAGATCCTGAAGAATCAGAATCTGAAGAAGAAGATGAACTGTCTTTGATCTCCAGAAGGCTAAATCAACTCTGGAAGACCAAGCAAAGGAAGTTCAGAGGCTTCAGAAGTTCAAAGAAATTTGAACGTGGAGAATCTTCTGATGACAGAAGATTTGACAAGAAGAAGGTCATGTGCTATGAATGCAATGAGCCTGGACACTTCAAGAATGAATGTCCAAATCTTCAGAAGGAAAATCCCAAGAAGAAGTTTCATAAGAAGAAAGGTCTTATGGCAACCTGGGATGAGTCAGAAGATGATTCAGACTCTGAAGATGAGCAGGCCAACTGTGCGCTGATGGCGGCAGAAGATGACGGATCAGAATCTACATCAGAATCAGATTCTGAAGAGGTATTTTCTGAACTTACTAGAGATGAGTTAGTTTCCGGTCTAACTGAACTTCTGGAACTCAAGTCTCAGATTAGTCTCAAATACAAAAAGCTGAAAAAGCTATTTGAATTTGAAACAAAGAAGCTTGAGTTGGAGAATTCTGAATTAAAAGAAAAACTTTTAAAATTATCCAATAATGTTGGATCTCCTTCTGATTCAGAAAAATCCACTCCTAGTCTAAACCATATTCTGAAAGAATATGATTTAAGTTTCAGGAAGTTCTTATCTAGAAGTATTGGCAGAAGTCAGCTAGCTTCTATGATATATGCTGTGTCTGGAAACAAAAGAGTCGGCATTGGTTTTGAGGGTGAAACCCCATACAAACTTGAACCTGTTGATAAAATGAAACTCACATACAAGCCATTGTATGATCAGTTCAAGTATGGCCACTCCCATGATATTAGGCACACTTCACATGCTCAAAGTTTTCACATAACACACACCAAAAAGCATGTGACACAACCTAGGAAATATCATGAAACTCACATTAAAAATTATCATGCTGTTCCTCCTATTGCTTACAATGTTAAACCCAAGTTCAATCAGAACTTGAGAAAATCTAACAAGAAAGGACCCAAAAAGATGTGGGTACCTAAGGATAAGATTATTCCTATTACAGATATCCTTGACTGCAAAAAGGACAAAGCACAACATGTCATGGTACCTGGACTCTGGATGCTCACGACACATGACAGGAAGAAGGTCTATGTTCCAAGACCTGGTGCTTAAGTCTGGAGGAGAAGTCAAGTTTGGAGGAGATCAGAAGGGCAAGATAATTGGCTCTGGAACTATAAAGTCTGGTAACTCTCCTTCCATTTCTAATGTACTTCTTGTAGAAGGATTATCACATAACCTCTTATCTATCAGTCAATTGAGTGACAATGGTTATGATATAATCTTTAATCAAGAGTCTTGCAAGGCTGTAAATCAGAAGGATGGCTCAATCTTATTTACAGGCAAGAGGAAGAACAACATTTATAAGACAGATCTGCAAGATCTTATGAGTCAGAAGGTGACTTCTCTTATGTCTGTTTCTGAAGAGCAGTGGGTCTGGCACAGAAGATTAGGTCATGCTAGTTTGAGAAAGATTTCTCAGATTAACAAACTGAATCTGGTCAGAGGACTCCCTAATCTGAAATTCAAATCGGATGCTCTTTGTGAAGCATGTCAGAAGGGCAAGTTCTCCAAACCTGCATTCAAGTCCAAGAATGTTGTTTCTACCTCAAGGCCATTAGAACTCTTGCACATTGATCTGTTTGGCCCAGTCAAAACAGCATCTGTCAGAGGGAAGAAATACGGATTAGTCATCGTAGATGATTATAGCCGCTGGACGTGGGTAAAGTTCTTGAAACACAAGGATGAGACTCATTCAGTGTTCTTTGATTTCTGCATTCAGATTCAATCTGAAAAAGAGTGTAAAATCATAAAGGTTAGAAGTGATCATGGTGGTGAATTTGAGAACAGATCCTTTGAAGAATTCTTCAAAGAAAATGGTATTGCCCATGATTTCTCTTGTCCTAGAACTCCACAGCAAAATGGGGTTGTAGAACGAAAGAATAGGACTCTGCAAGAAATGGCCAGAACCATGATCAATGAAACCAATATGGCTAAGCATTTCTGGGCAGAAGCAATAAACACTGCATGCTATATTCAGAATAGAATCTCTATCAGACCTATTCTAAATAAGACTCCTTATGAATTGTGGAAGAATAAAAAGCCCAACATTTCATATTTCCATCCTTTTGGATGTGTATGCTTTATTCTGAACACTAAAGATCATCTTGGTAAGTTTGATTCCAAAGCACAAAAATGTTTCCTTCTTGGATATTCTGAACGCTCAAAAGGCTACAGAGTATACAATACTGAAACATTGATTGTAGAAGAATCAATCAATATCAGGTTTGATGATAAGCTTGGTTCTGAAAAACCAAAGCAGTTTGATAATTTTGCAGATTGGGATATTGATATATCAGAAGTTGTTGAGCCAAGAAGCAACGCATCAGAAGCAGAGCTTCTCAGAAGCAAAGAATCTGAAGATCAAGTATCAGCTCCTCTGGAGAATCTAAGCATTTCTGAAGAACCATCTGTCAGAAGATCATCCAGACTCATCTCTGGTCATTCAGAAGATGTCATTCTTGGAAAGAAGGATGATCCAATCAGAACAAGAGCATTCCTTAAGAACAATGCAGATTGTCAATTAGGTCTTGTATCTTTGATCGAGCCAACCTCTGTTGATCATGCTCTAGAAGATCCAGACTGGATAATTGCTATGCAAGAAGAACTGAATCAGTTTACAAGGAATGATGTTTGGGATCTTGTTCCTAGACCAGATGGATTCAATATAATCGGCACAAAATGGGTCTTCAGAAACAAGCCCAGAATTAGAAGATGAGAAGTTCTTATATATGGGTATCTTCTGAAATGAAATCTTTTTCTTAAGAAGTTCTGATTGAAATCTATTAGAAATTGTGATTCAGTTATTACTAACGTTTCATTGTCTAAGTTGATTCAGAACCTCTTTAAAAGCAAAACAGCTGTAACTGGCTATCCAGATGGTAAACACGTGTTCACTACTCCTGGACAAGCGTGCGTGCAGTTGAGGGGACGTCTACTTAGGTAACTGTGCAAATCACGTCCTTTGTCATTATTATCTCTCCTCACGTCACGTAACATTAAATGCTTTTCATCATTAACTCTCTTTCAGTTTTCTTTTTATATTCTTCAAACGTTTCTTTTCCCTCCTATATTTCTCTCACTTTGCATACAGTTTCTTTTTCGTTCTCTCTCTTTACATTCATATCATAAACCCTAGCAGTTTCCAATATCTGCAACTTCATCATGAATCCATTGTCAAGCTCTGGGAATCAAGATAATGATCGGAAACAAAAGAGAAAGGCTACTGCTGATCCAGAAACCAAACCAAAAAGAGTAAGGATCACCTCCCTTGACGGTACCCCTCATTCACCTCCCTCTTCAAAGACCTTCACCATCTCTTCCTCCTCATTCATCCTCTCGGAACCACTCTCTTCACCATCTGATATCTCCTCTCCTTCAACCCATCCATCAGATATTTCTTCATCTCTCTCACACCCCTTTCCCACCAGAACACCTAATCCCTACAGTGTTGTTCTTCCCAACTCCAGGTTCACTGTCAACCCTCCAACCCCTACCACTCAATCATATCTGGAGCTTTTACATTCTGATGTAAATGGCTGGTTGGAGATTCTGGGTGCTGCTCACCTTAACCATCTGGATGAGTATGCTACAAACAACCTTTGGGATACCTTTCGTCAGGATTTTCTGGTTAGGGCTACAGACACTCAGAGAAGGATCATGTCTGAAGCTCCTGGTATTCGTGGTCTTCGGCTGGAAGCTGGTGAAAGCAGCTATCACCATCTCATCAGGAACAGAAGTGTTCTTGAGAAGAAGATACCTGCAGATGAGTTGGAAGAAGAAAATCTCTGCAGAGACATCGTGGTGTGGAAACCATGGTTTCCTGTGCTGACTGGAGATTTTCAGTGGCTGTTTAACTGGTTCAGAATGAACCCTTCTGAAAAAGCACCTCACATGGTCTTTCCAGTAGTGGTTTATCCTGCTGAAGTTGCTGGTCCTACTCCTCCAACAAACCTAGCAGCTATTCTTCAAGCATTGGAAGATGGAACTTCTGAGCTGCCTGAACCAGAATATGCTAAGGCTACTTCTGAGTCAGACTCAGATGAGGTAATGGAGGATGCTCAAGCTGAAGATCTCCTAGAAGATCACCCTGCTGAGATTGCTGTCCCTTTTGGCAGAAATTCAGGTGTCTCTTCGTCTGGTGAAACCTCAGCTCTGATGGAGACCTTAGAAACTCTTCATCAGAATCAAGCTATGCTGGCTTCTCGTTTGGACGCGCAAGAAGCAGCCAATGCTGAGTTTCGCTCCTTCATGGCAAGGCAAGCTACAAGCACTGACGGGATTCATGATCTTAGTCCTTTGGTCTTTGTAGTTTTCTTTCCTTGTTGCATCTGTTTTCCTGCATTCCTCTCCTGTAATCCTTCTTGTTGATTATCAATGAAAATTTTTTTTTCATTCCAGTGATTTTATTTGTCGTTTTATTCATCTGAATCTTTTGAAATATTCTTTTTGATGTTATGACAAAAAGGGGGAGAAGATAAATGATAAATGATTTGATTAATCTATCAGTTGCTGGGTAAAGCTCCCACACATTCACTAACAAGAACTGCAAGTTCTATATGGTTTAAGTGTTTTGCAGGTATAAAGAAGTGAAGAAAATCTTCAAAGCAAACACAAGAAGCAAAACCATGGAAACTGAAGCAAGCTGAGTGCTATCAAGCTTCAGAGATCAGAAGCACTGATAATAGAATTTGATCCATATTTGTCTATTTGCTATGACAAAATTCTATTTGCTCTGATACATTACTTTAGCCTATATGGCTCTGATACATATCATGTGTTCTAATATACATTTTATGTTCTGACTCGTTCATGCTGACTTTTGTCGTTTAGTTTTTGTTCTGTAACATTTCAGGATGTAGAGATGCTCTGATGATGCTCTGGTACATTCAACAATGTTCTGATACAAATCTAGCATGAAGTGATGTTGGTAGAAATTCAAAGCTCTGAAGCTATCCGAGGGAAGCAGGAATCAGAAGCTGCGAATGTTCTAAAGATCCAGAAAACTCAAGTTCTGAAGCTGTCCTAAATGGAAGCAGAAATCAGAAGCTGTGAATGTTCAGAAGATCAAAGAAATTCAAGTTCTGAAGCTGTCCTAGATGGAAGCAGAAGTCAGAAGCTGTGAATGTTCAGAAGATCAAAGAAATTCAAGTTCTGAAGCTGTCCTAGATGGAAGCAGGAATCAGAAGCTGTGAGTGTTCTAGGGATCTAAAGAAATTCTAGTTCTGAAGCTGTCCAATGGAAGCAGAAGTCAGAAGCTATGAATTCTCTGAAGACAGAAGCTTATATGATCGTCTCTACCGAAATAATCAGGGAAGTCTTTTATTAAAGTTCTTCGAGTATTTATTTCAGGGGGAGATTATTTATCTCAGGGGGAGATTGTTAATCTCAGGGGGAGACATATTCATATGCTTATGCTATAGCTGTGTAATTTGTCTTTTGCCGTCTGTTCTTTCTGATCGCAAATTCATATCATTTATATATGTTTTTGTCATCATCAAAAAGGGGGAGATTGTTAGAACAAGAATTGTTCTGATCAATTATCTTAGTTTTGATGATAACAATAATATGAATTTTGCTTAAGATAATATGGTACTCTAATCCAATGCAATTTCCTTTTCAGGAAATATATAAAGAGTATGCATAATTCAGCGCTCAGAAGCTTTGTCTCAAATGGTTCAGCATGCAACATCAGAACATGGTCTGGCAAGACATCAGAAGATGGTCGAAGCAGAATCAGAACATGGGTCTATGGAAGCATCAGAAGAACAAGAGAACAGAAGCACTGAAGTTCTGATGGTATCACGCTCAGAAGCACTTCAAGGTCAGAAGATCAGAAGATGCTATGCACCAAGCTGTTTGACTCTGATGATATTCAAACGTTGTATTAACAAACATCAGATCAGAAGGAAGTACAAGTGGCAAGCTACGCTGACTGACAAAAGGAACGTTAAAAGCTACTAAAGGCTACGTCAGTAGACACAGCGTGAACAAGGCTCGAGGTAGTTGACAAAAGCGTATAACATTAAATGCGATGCTGTACGGAACACGCAAAGCATTAAATGCACTCAACGGTCATCTTCTCCAACGCCTATAAATATGAAGTTCTGATGAGAAGCAAGGTTAACGAATTCTACATCTATTCTGTGAATATCAACTTGCTGAAATGCTGTTCAAATCAAAGCTCAGAATCTTCATCTTCATCAAAGCTCACTACATTGCTGTTGTAATATATTAGTGAGATTAAGCTTAAACGTTAAGAGAAATATCACAGTTTGTGATTATAGCTTTTAAGAAGCATTTGTAATACTCTTAGAATTGATTACATTAAGTTGTAAGGAACTAGAGTGATCGTGTGGATCAGAATACTCTAGGAAGTCTTAGAGGTTATCTAAGCAGGTTGTAACTAGAGTGATCGTGTGGATCAGTATACTCTAGAAAAGTCTTAGAGGGTATCTAAGCAGTTGTTCCTGGAGTGATCAGTGTGTGATCAGAAGACTCTAGAAGACTTAGTTGCTGACTAAGTGGAGAACCATTGTAATCCGTGCGATTAGTGGATTAAATCCTCAGTTGAGGTAAATCATCTCTGCGGGGGTGGACTGGAGTAGTTTAGTTAACAACGAACCAGGATAAAAATAACTGTGCAATTTATTTTTATCTGTCAAGTTTTTAAAGCTACACTTATTCAAACCCCCCCTTTCTAAGTGTTTTTCTATCCTTCAAGAATTGCCTGCTCATCTTCAGAGTCTGATTCTGATTCTGAATCATCCCATGTTGCCATAAGACCTTTCTTCTTATGAAACTTCTTCTTGGGATTCTCCTTCTGAAGTTTTGGACACTCGTTCTTGTAATGTCCAGGTTCATTGCACTCATAGCAGACAGCCTTCTTCTTGTCAGATCTTCTGTCACCAGAAGATTCTCCTCGTTCAAATCTCTTTGAACTTCTGAAGCTTCTGAACTTCCTTTGCTTGCTCTTCCAGAGTTGGTTTACCCTTCTGGAGATCATGGACAGTTCATCTTCTTCTTCAGATTCTGATTCTTCAGGATCTTCTTCTTCAGCCTGAAAAGCGTTAGTGCATTTTTTAAAATTAGATTTTAATGCAACAGACTTACCTTTCTTCTGAGGTTCATTTGCGTCAAGTTCAATCTCATGACTCCTCAGGGCACTGATCAGCTCTTCCAAAGAAACTTCATTCAGATTCTTCGCAATCTTGAATGCAGTCACCATTGGGCCCCATCTTCTGGGCAAGCTTCTGATGATCTTCTTTACATGATCAGCTTTGGTGTAGCCTTTGTCCAGAACTCTTAATCCAGCAGTCAGAGTTTGAAATCTTTGAAACATCTTCTCAATGTCTTCATCATCCTCCATCTTGAAGGCTTCGTACTTCTGGATTAGTGCAAGAGCTTTGGTCTCCTTAACTTGAGCATTTCCTTCATGAGTCATTTTCAAGGACTCATATATGTCATGGGCCGTTTCCCTGTTAGATATCTTCTCATACTCAGTATGAGAGATAGCATTCAGCAAAACAGTCCTGCATTTGTGATGATTTTTGAAATCTTTCTTTTGATCATCAGTCATTTCGCTTCTCGTGAGCCTTACACCAGTAGCTTTAATAGGATGTTTGTAACCATCCAACAGAAGATCCCATAGATCAGCATCCAGACCAAGAAAGTAACTTTCCAGTTTATCTTTCCAGTATTCAAAATTTTCACCATCAAATACTGGTGGTCTAGTATAACCATTGTTACCATTGTATTGCTCAGCAGAGCCAGATGTAGATGCAGTTGGATTTGTTTGAACTTCACCAGCCATCTTTTACTGAAGCGTTTTTCTCTTCCTGAATCTTTTCTAAACACGGTTAAGTGCTTGCACCTTAGAACCGACGCTCTGATGCCAATTGAAGGATAGAAAAACACTTAGAAAGGGGGGGTTTGAATAAGTGTAGTTTCAAAAACTCAAACGATAAAAATAATTTGCACAAGTATTTTTATCCTGGTTCGTTGTTAACTAAACTACTCCAGTCCACCCTATACAAGGTGATTTACCTCAACTGAGGATTTAATCCACTAATCACACAAGATTACAATGGTTTTCCACTTAGACAACTTCTAAGTCTTCTAGAGTCTTCTGATCACAACCTGATCACTCTAGGAACAAATGCTTAGACACAAGCTAAGACTTTCTTAGAGTATCCTGACCACCACGTGATCACTCTAATTACAACTGCTTAGACACAAGCTAAGACTTCCTAGAGTATCCTGATCAACACTTGATCACTCTAGTTACTTACAAATTAATGTAATCAATTCTAAGCGTATTACAATTGCTTCTTAAAAGCGATAATCACAAACTGTGATATTTCTCTTACAGATTTAAGCTTAGACTCACTAAAGTATTACAACAGTAATGTAGTGAGGTTGAAGATGAAGTTTCTGAGCTTTGAGTTGAACAGCGTTTCAGCAAGTTTTTCAGAATAAGTTCGTTCAGGATTCGTAACCTTGCTTCTCATCAGAACTTCATTTGTATAGGCGTTTGAGAAGATGACCGTTGGGAGCATTTAATGCTTTGCGTATTCTGTACAGCATTGCATTTAATGTTTCACTATTTTGTCAACTACCTCGAGCCTTGCTTTTGCTGTGACTACTGACATTGCCTTTAATAGCTTCTAACGTTCCTTTTGTCAGTCAGCGTAGCCTGCCATCTAGTACTTGATTCTGATTTGTTCTTTGTAAATACTACGTTGAAAATCATCAGAGTACAAACAGCTTGGTGCAGAGCATCTTCTGATCTTCTGATCTTGATATGCTTCTGAGCGTGATTCCATGACTTCAGTGCTTCTGCTTCTGAACTCAAGTTCTTCTGATGCTTCTAAAAGACCATGTTCTGATTCTGCTTGACCATCTTCTGATGTCTTGCCAGACCATGTGCTGAAGTTGCCTACTGAACCTTCTGAGTCTAAGCTTCTTAGCGCTGATTTGTGCAAACTCTTTATATATTTCCTGAAAAGGAAATTGCATAGGATTAGAGTACCACATTATCTAGAGCAAAATTCATATACATTGTTATCATCAAAACTAAGATTATTGATCAGAACAATTCTTGTTCTAACATGGTGGACATAGACTTCCTCATCTATATAACCATTTAAGAAGGCACTCTTAACATCCATCTGATACAGAGTGATGTTATGCTGAGTGGCAAAGGAAATTAATGAAGGATAGAAAAACACTTAGAAAGGGGGGGTTTGAATAAGTGTAGTTTAAAAACTTGAATGATAAAAACAATTTGCACAGTTATTTTTATCCTGGTTCGTTGTTAACTAAACTACTCCAGTCCACCCCCACGGAGTGATTTACCTCACCTGAGGATTTAATCCACTAATCGCAACAGATTACAATGGTTTTCCACTTAGCGCACGACTAAGTCTTCTAGAGTATCCTGATCACAACCTAATCACTCTAGGAACAAATGCTTAGACACAAGCTAAGACTTTCTTAGAGTATCCTGACCACCATGTGATCACTCTAATTACAACTGCTTAGACACAAGCTAAGACTTCCTAGAGTATCCTGATCAACACTTGATCACTCTAGTTACTTACAAATTAATGTAATTAATTCTAAGAGTATTACAGATGCTTCTGAAAAGCTATAATCACAACAGTGATATTTCTCTTAACGTTTAAGCTTAATCTCACTAATATATTACAACAGCAATGTAGTGAGCTTTGATGAAGATGAAGTTTCTGAGCTTTGAATTTGAACAGCGTTTCAGCAAGTTTATTGTTAGCAAATCGTCTGGAAAATTGGTAACCTTGCTTCTCATCAGAACTTCATATTTATAGGCACTTGAGAAGATGACCGTTGGGAGCATTTAATGCTTTGCGTGTTCCGTACAGCATTGCATTTAATGTTTCACGCTTTTGTCAACTACCTCGAGCCTTGTTCACGCTGTGTCTACTGACGTTGCCTTTAATAGCTTCCAACGTTCCTTTTGTCAGTCAGCGTAGCCTGCCACCTGTACTTTCTTCTGATCTGATGTTTGTGAATAAAACGTTTGAATATCATCAGAGTCAAACAGCTTGGTGCATAGCATCTTCTTGTCTTCTGACCTTGAAGTGCTTCTGAGCGTGATACCATGAGAGCTTCAGTGCTTCTGCTTCTGATCTCAAGTTCTTCTAATGCTTCCATAGACCCATGTTCTGATTCTGCCTTGACCATCTTCTGATGTCTTGTCAGACCATGTTCTGATGTTGCATGCTGAACCTTCTGAGACAAAGCTTCTGAGCGTTGATTTGTGCATACTCTTTATATATTTCCTGAAAGGGAAATTGCAATGTATTAGAGTACCACACTATCTCACACAAAATTCATATCCTTGTTATCATCAAAACTAAGAATATTGATCAGAACAAATCTTGTTCTAACAATCTCCCCCTTTTTGATGATGACAAAAACATCTATAAATAATATGAATTTGCGATCAGAAAGAGCAGACGGCTAAAGACAAATTACACAGCTATAGCATAAGCATGTGAATATGTCTCCCCCTGAGATTAACAATCTCCCCCTGAGATGAATAATCTCCCCCTGAAATTAATACTAGAAGAACTTTAATAATAAAAGACTTCCCTGATTATTTCGGTAGAGACGTTCACAGTGCTTGATCTTCAGAACATTCATGACTTCTGATTTCTGCTTCCATAGGACAGCTTCAGAACATTGAATTTCTTTAGATCCTCAGAACATTCACAGCTTCTGATTCCTGCTTCCATCGGACAGCTTCAGAACTTGAATTTCTTTGATCTTCAGAACATTCACAGCTTCTGACTTCTGCTTCCATCGGACAGCTTCAGAACATGAATTTCTTTAGATCTTAAGAACATTCACAGCTTCTGATTCTTGCTTCTATTTGGACAGCTTCAGAGCTTGAATTTCTTCTTTCATCATTTCATGCTAGATTGTATCAGAACATTGTTGAATGTACCAGAGCATCATCAGAGCATCTCTACATCCTGAAATGTTACAGAACAAAACTAAACGACAAAAGTCAGCATGAATGAATCAGAACAAAAAATATGTTTCAGAACACATAATATGTATCAGAGCCATATAAGCCATATAGAATGTATCAGATCCATATAAAATGTATCAGAACAAATAGACATAATGTTTCAGATCATATTCTATCATCAGAATATCTGAACATTCTTCCTTCTTGCTTCTGATTCTGAAGCTTCATAGCACTCAGCATGCTTCAAGAATCCAAGAACTTGATTCATCTTGTTGCTTCTTATGTTGATCTTGAATCTTCGATTCCTGCAACAACACACTTTAAAGCATAGAACTTTGCAAGTTCTGTTAGTAATGTGGGGCCTTTTTACCCGGTAACTGATAATATTAATCAAATCATTTATCATATATTCTCTCCCCCTTTTTGTCATAACATCAAAAGAATATAAAAGATTCAGATGTAGAAAACCACAAAGGAAAGAAACAGAAATAAACTTTTCATTGATTAACCAAACAGGATTACAAAAGATGTATGCAGAAAACAGATGCAACAAGGAAGGAAAACTACAAAGACCAACGACTAAGACCCTAGCCTAGACAAAATCTGCGCCAGAATGTCATGAACCCCGTCAGTGCTTTCAGTTTGTCTTGCCATGAAGGAGCAAAACTCAGCATTGGCTGCTTCTTGCGCATCCAAACGAGAAGCCAGCATAGCCTGATTCTGATGCAGAGCATCCAAGGTCTCCATCAGAGCTGAGGGTACACCAGAAGAAGAAGCACCATAATTTCTGCCAACAGGGACAGCAATCTCAGCAGGACGATCTTCTGGGAGGTCTTCAGCTTCTGTACCTTCCATCTCAACATCTGAGTCTGACTCAGGACCAGCCTCAGCATATTCTGGTTCAGGGAACACAGAAGCTCCAACTTCCAACGCCTGAAGAATAGCTGCTAGGTTTGTTGGAGGAGTAGGACCAGCAACTTCAGCAGGATAAACCACTTCTGGAAAGACCATGTGAGGAGCACTTGCAGAAGGGTTCATTCTGTACCAATCAAACATCCACTGAAAATCTCCAGTCAGCACAGGGTACCATGGTCTCCAAACCACGATGTCTCTGCAGGGATTTTCTTCTTCCATCTCATCTGCAGGTATCCTCTCTTCAAGAACTCTTCTGTTCCTGATGAGATGGTGATAGCTGCTTTCACCAACTTCCAAGAGACGACCACGAACACCAGGTGCGTCAGACATGATCCTTCTCTTGACATCCGTAGCCTTGACCAGAAAGTCCTGACGAAATGCATCCCAGAGGTTGCAAGTAGCATACTCATCCAGATGGTTAAGGTGAGCAGCGCCCAGAATTTCCAACCAGCTATTTACATCAAAATGTAAAAGCTCTAGAAATGATTGAGTGGTAGGTGTTGGAGGGTTTACAGTGAACCTGGAGTCAGGAAACACAAAACTGTAGGGGTTAGGTGTTCTGGTGGGAAAAGGGCGTGAGAGTGGTGAGGAGATATCTGTGAGATGGGTAGAGGGAGAAAGGATATCAGATGGTGAAGATGGTGGTTCCAGAGAGGTGAATGAAAAAGAAGAGGTGGTGGAGGTCTGTGAAGAGGGAGGTGATTCAGGGATACTTTCAAGGGGTTGATACACACGTCTAGAGTAGTTTCCAGACATCATAGCTTCAAACGGGTTCACTTTGAGAGGGTCATAGGTGATCCTTACTCTTTTTGGTTTGATTTCTTGTTCATCAGTTGCCTTTCTCTTTTGTTTTCGATCAGTTTCTTGATTTCCAGAGCTTGACGAGGGATTCATGATGACTTTGCAGATAGTGAAAACTGCTAGGGTTTATGATATGAATGCAAAAAGAGAGAGAACGAAAAAGAAACTGAATGCAAGAGAGAGAGAAATATAAGAGGGAAAAGAGACGTTTGAAGAGTATAAAAAGAAACTGAAATGATGAATGGCATTTAATGTTACATGACGTGAGGAGAGATAATAATGACAAAAGAAGTGATTAGCACAGTTACCTAAGTAGGCGTCCCCTCAACTGCACGTACGTTTGTCCAGAAATAGTGAACACGTGTTTACCATCTGGATAGTCAGTTACAGCTGTTTTACTTTTAAAGAGATTCTGAATCAACTTAGACAATGAAACGTTAGTAATAACTGAATCACTACTTCTAATTGATTACAAACAGAACTTCTTATAAAAGACTAATCCAATCTCATTTCAGAAGATACTCATACATAAGATCTTCTCATCTTCTCATTCTGGGCATAAATCCATACTGATATTCTTCAGAATGAACTTAAACCTATCTTCAGCAAGGGGTTTTGTAAAGATATCATCCCATTGATGGTCTGTATCCACAAAGTTTAAGGATATAACACCCTTCTGAACATAGTCCCTTATGAAATGATGTTTAATCTCAATATGTTTAGCTTTTGAATGTAAGATAGGATTCTTAGATAAACATATAGCAGAAGTATTATCACAGAAAATAGGAATGTTACTCTCATATATCTGATAATCTTCTAGCTGACTTCTCATCCAGAGCATTTGTGTGCTACATCCAGCAGCAGCAACATATTCTGCTTCTGTTGTTGAGAGGGCAATTGTAGCTTGCTTCTTGCTGTACCATGAGATCAGATGACTTCCAAGAAATTGACAACTTCTAGAAGTACTCTTCCTTTCAATTCTATCTCCAGCATAGTCAGCATCACAGAATCCTACTAAGTTGTATTCTTTGGATCTTCTGTAAACTAAACCAACATTAGTAGTACCTTTCAGATACCTCAGAATTCTCTTAACCGCAGTTAAATGAGATTCTCTCGGATCTGATTGGAATCTAGCACACAAACAAACACTAAAGAGAATGCCAGGTCTAGAAGCAGTTAGGTATAGAAGAGATCCAATCATACCTCTGTATAACTTCTGATCTACCTTCTTACTTACCTCATCCTTACCTAGGACACATGTTGGATGCATAGGAGTTTTGGCTTCTTTGCTTTCTGAAAGATTAAACTTCTTCAGAAGTTCTTTCACATACTTCGTTTGATGAACATAGGTTCCATCAGAAGTTTGGTTCATTTGAATCCCAAGGAAATACTTGAGTTCTCCCATCATGCTCATTTCAAATTCAGCCTGCATAGACTCAACAAACTCCTTTCCAAGTGTAGCATTAGATGTTCCAAAGATAATATCATCAACATATATTTGACAAATTAAAATATCCTTTTTAAATGTTTTACAAAAGAGAGTAGTGTCCACTTTTCCTCTAGTGAAACCATTTTCCAGAAGGAAAGAACTCAAACGTTCATACCAAGCTCTAGGAGCTTGTTTCAATCCGTATAATGATTTCTTTAATTTAAAAACATGATTTGGAGACATGGAGTCTTCAAAACCAGGAGGTTGATGGACATAAACTTCTTCATCTATATAACCATTTAAGAAGGCACTCTTGACATCCATCTGATAAAGAGTGATGTTATGTTGAGTGGCAAAAGAAATTAATAGACGAATAGATTCTAACCTGGCCACTGGTGCAAAGGTTTCTGTGTAGTCAATCCCTTCTTGTGACTATAACCTTGAGCAACCAGTCTGGCTTTGTTTCTTACCACTTCTCCCTTCTCGCTTAGCTTGTTTCTGAACACCCACTTAGTGCCGATGATGTTAAATCCTTTTGGTCTAGGAACCAAGTCCCATACATCATTCCTTGTAAACTGATTGAGTTCTTCTTGCATGGCAATTATCCAGTCTGGATCTTCTAGAGCTTGATCAACAGAAGTTGGCTCGATCAAAGATACAAGACCTAATTGACATTCTGCATTGTTCTTAAGGAATGCCCTTGTTCTGATGGGATCATCTTTCTTCCCAAGGATCACATCTTCTGAATAAGCTGAAGCAAGTCTAATTGACATTCTGCATTGTTCTTAAGGAACGCCCTTGTTCTGATGGGATCATCTTTCTTCCCAGGGATCACATCTTCTAAATGAGCTGAAGCAAGTCTAGGTGATCTTCTAATTGTTGGCTCTTCAGAAATCCTGAGATTCTCTAAAGATGCAGCAACTTGATCTTCTGATCCATTGCTTCTGAGACTTCCAGCTTCTGCAGCATTGCTTCTTGGTTCTACAGCTTCTGATATATCAATATCTATATCTGCAAAATTCTCAAACTGCTTTGGCTTTTCAAGACCAAGCTTATCATCAAACCTGATATTGATTGATTCTTCTACAATCAATGTTTCAGTATTGTATACTCTGTAGCCTTTAGAGCGTTCAGAATATCCAAGAAGGAAACACTTTTGTGCTTTAGAATCAAACTTACGAAGATGATCTTTAGTATTTAGAATAAAACATACACATTCAAAAGGATGGAAATATGAAATGTTGGGCTTTCTGTTCTTCCACAATTCATAAGGAGTCTTATTTAGAATATGTCTTATAGAGATTCTATTCTGAATATAACATGCAGTGTTTATTGCTTCTGCCCAGAAATGCTTAGCCATATTGGTTTCACTGATCATGGTTCTGGCCATTTCTTGTAGAGTCCTATTCTTTCGCTCTACAACTCCATTTTGTTGTGGAGTTCCAGGGCAAGAGAAATCATGGGCAATACCATTTTCTTTGAAGAACTCCTCAAAGAATTTGTTCTCAAATTCACCACCATGATCACTTCTAACCTTCAGGATTTTAAACTCTTTCTCATATTGAATCTGAGTGCAGAATTCAAAGAACACTGAATGAGACTCATCCTTGTGTTTCAAGAACTTTACCCATGTCCAGCGGCTATAATCATCAACGATGACTAATCCATATTTCTTCCCTCTGACAGATGCTGTTTTGACTGGGCCAAACAGATCAATGTGCAAGAGTTCTAACGGCCTTGAGGTAGAAACAACATTCTTAGACTTGAATGCAGGTCTGGAGAACTTGCCCTTCTGACATGCTTCACAAAGAGTATCTGATTTGAATTTCAGATTTGGGAGACCTCTGACCAGATTTAGTTTGTTAATCTGAGAAATCTTTCTCAAACTAGCATGACCTAATCTTCTGAGCCAGACCCATTGCTCCTATGAAACAGACATAAGACAAGTCACCTTCTGCTTCTCAAGATCAGAAAGATCAATCTTATAAATGTTGTTCTTTCTCTTGCCTGTAAATAGGATTGAGCCATCCTTCTGACTTACAGCCTTGCAAGACTTTTGATTGAAGATTATATCATAACCATTGTCACTTAATTGACTTGTGGACAATAAGTTATGCGTTAATCCTTCAACAAGAAGTACATTAGTTATGGAAGGAGAGTTACCAAGACTAATGGTTCCAGAGCCAATGATTTTGCCCTTCTGATCTCCTCCAAACTTGACTTCTCCACCTGGTTTAAGCACCAGGTCTTGGAATGTAGACCTTCTTCCCGTCATGTGTCGCGAGCACCCAGAGTCCAGGTACCATGACATTTTTCTTTTTGTCCTCTTTGCCGCCAAGGATATCTGCAACAGAAATTATCTTCTCCTTAGGTACCCACAATTTCTTGGGTCCTTTCTTGTTAGTTCTCCTCAAGTTCTGATTGAACTTGGGTTTAGCAAAATATTTAACAGGAGGAACAGCATGATATTCTTTAGGTTTGTCAGCATGATATTTCTTAGGATGTGTCACAAGCTTCTTGGTGTGAACAGTGTTAAACTTCTGTGCATGTGAAGTAAGTCTAATATCATGTGCATGGCCATATTTGAACTGATCATACAATGGCTTGTATGTGATCTTCAGATCATCAATAGGTTCAAATTCATGTGAGGTATCACCCTCATAGCCAAAACCAAACCTTCTGTTTCCAGAAACACCATATATCATAGAAGCAAGATGACTTCTGCCAATACTTCTAGATAAGAACTTTCTGAAGCTCGAGTCATATTCTTTCAGAATATGGTTCATGCTAGGAATGGATTTTTCTTATTCAGAAGGATATCCACTATCTTTGGATAGATTTAAAACTTTTTCCTTCAGTTCAGAATTTTCCAATTCCAGCTTCTTAGTTTCAAATTCAAACTGCTTTTTCAGCTTTTTGTATTTGATACTAAGATGAGCCTTGAGTTCCAGAAGTTCTGTTAAACTGGAAACTAACTCTTCTCTAGATAGTTCAGAAAATACCTCTTCAGAATCTGATTCTGATGTAGACTCTGATCCATCATCTTCTGTAGCCATCAACGCGAAGTTGGCCTGCTCTCCTTCAGAGTCTGATTCTGATTCTGATTCAGAATCATCCCATGTTGCCATAAGACCTTTCTTCTTATGAAACTTCTTTTTGGGATTCTCCTTCTGAAGTTTTGGACACTCGTTCTTGTAATGTCCAGGCTCATTGCACTCATAGCAGACAGCCTTCTTCTTGTCAGATCTTCTGTCACCAGAAGATTCTCCTCGTTCAAATCTCTTTGAACTTCTGAAGCCTCTGAACTTCCTTTGCTTGCTCTTCCAGAGTTGGTTTACCCTTCTGGAGATCATGGACAGTTCATCTTCTTCTTCAGATTCTGATTCTTTAGGATCTTCTTCTCTAGCCTGAAAAGCGTTAGTGCATTTTTTGACATTAGATTTTAATGCAATAGACTTACCTTTCTTCTGAGGCTCGTTTGCATCCAGCTCTATTTCATGGCTTCTCAAGGCACTGATAAGCTCTTCCAAAGAAACTTCATTCAGATTCTTCGCAATCTTGAATGCAGTCACCATTGGACCCCATCTTCTGGGTAAGCTTCTGATGATCTTCTTTACATGATCAGCCTTGGTGTAGCCTTTGTCCAGAACTCTTAATCCAGCAGTCAGAGTTTGAAATCTTGAAAACATCTTCTCAATGTCTTCATCATCCTCCATCTTGAAGGCTTCATATTTCTGGATTAGAGCAAGAGCTTTAGTCTCCTTGACTTGAGCATTTCCCTCACGGGTCATTTTCAATGACTCATATATATCATGGGCAGTTTCCCTGTTAGATATCTTCTCATACTCAGCATGAGAGATAGCATTCAGCAAAACAGTCCTACATTTATGATGATTCTTGAAAAGCTTCTTTTGATCATCATCCATTTCTTGCCTTGTAAGCCTTACGCCACTGGCTTTCACTGGATGTTTGTAACCATCCATCAGAAGATCCCATAGTTCACCATCTAGACCAAGAAAGTAACTTTCCAGTTTATCTTTCCAGTATTCAAAGTTTTCACCATCAAATACTGGTGGTCTAGTATAACCATTGTTACCGTTGTATTGCTCAGCAGAGCCAGATGTAGATGCAGTTGGATTTGTTTGAACTTCACCAGCCATCTTTTACTGAAGCGTTTTTCTCTTCCTGAATCTTTTCTAAACACGGTTAAGTGCTTGCACCTTAGAACTGGCGCTCTGATGCCAATTGAAGGATAGAAAAACACTTAGAAAGGGGGGGTTTGAATAAGTGTAGTTTAAAAACTTGAAAGATAAAAACAATTTGCACAGTTTTTTTTATCCTGGTTCGTTGTTAACTAAACTAGTTACTTACAAATTAATGTAATCAATTCTAAGAGTATTACAGCACTTGATCAACACTTGATCACTCTAGTTACTTACAAATTAATGTAATCAATTCTAAGAGTATTACAGATGCTTCTGAAAAGCTATAATCACAACAGTGATATTTCTCTTAACGTTTAAGCTTAATCTCACTAATATATTACAACAGCAATGTAGTGAGCTTTGATGAAGATGAAGTTTCTGAGCTTTGAATTTGAACAGCATTTCAGCAAGTTTATTGTTAGCAAATCGTCTGGAAAATTGGTAACCTTGCTTCTCATTAGAACTTCATATTTATAGGCACTTGAGAAGATGACCGTTGGGAGCATTTAATGCTTTGCATGTTCCGTACAGCATTGCATTTAATGTTTCACGCTTTTGTCAACTACCTCGAGCCTTGTTCACGCTGTGTCTACTGACGTTGCCTTTAATAGCTTCCAACGTTCCTTTTGTCAGTCAGCGTAGCCTGCCACCTGTACTTTCTTCTGATCTGATGTTTGTGAATAGAACGTTTGAATATCATCAGAGTCAAACAGCTTGGTGCATAGCATCTTCTTGTCTTCTGACCTTGAAGTGCTTCTGAGCGTGATACCATGAGAGCTTCAGTGCTTCTGCTTCTGATCTCAAGTTCTTCTGATGCTTTCATAGACCCATGTTCTGATTCTGCCTTGACCATCTTCTGATGTCTTGCCAGACCATGTTCTGATGTTGCATGCTGAACCTTCTGAGACAAAGCTTCTGAGCGCTGATTTGTGCATACTCTTTATATATTTCCTGAAAGGGAAATTGCAATATATTAGAGTACCACATTATCTCACACAAAATTCATATCCTTGTTATCATCAAAACTAAGAATATTGATTAGAACAAATCTTGTTCTAACAATTAATAAGCGAATAGATTCTAACCTGGCCACTGGTGCAAAGGTTTCTGTATAGTCAATCCCTTCTTGCTGACTATATCCCTGAGCCACCAGTCTGGCTTTGTTCCTTACCACTTCTCTCTTCTCACTAAGCTTGTTTCTGAAAACCCACTTTGTACCAATGATGTTGAATCCTTTTGGTCTAGGAACCAAATCCCATACATCATTTCTTGTAAACTGATTTAGTTCTTCTTGCATGGCAATTATCCAGTCTGGATCTTCTAGAGCTTGATCAACAGAAGTTGGCTCGATCAAAGAAACAAGATCTAATTGACATACTGCATTGTTCTTAAGGAATGCTCTGGTTCTGATAGGATCATCTTTCTTTCCAAGGATCACATCTTCTGAGTGAGCTGAGGTGAGTCTAGAAGATCTTCTGACTGCTGGTTCTTCAGAAATTCTGAGATTCTCTAAAGATGCAGCAACTTGATCTTCTGATTCTTTGCTTCTGAGATTTTTCAGCTTCTGGAACTTTGCTTCTTGGTTCTACAGCTTCTGATATATCAATATCTATATCTGCAAAATTCTCAAATTGCTTTGGCTTTTCAAGACCAAGCTTATCATCAAATCTGATATTGATTGATTCTTCTACAACCAATGTTTCAGTATTGTATACTCTGTAGCCTTTAGAGCGTTCAGAATATCCAAGAAGGAAACATTTTTGTGCCTTAGAATCAAACTTACCAAGATGATCTTTAGTATTCAGAATAAGACAAACACATCCAAAAGGATGAAAATATGAAATGTTGGGCTTTCTGTTCTTCCACAATTCATGAGTCTTATTTAGAATAGGTCTTATAGAGATTCTATTCTGAATATAACATGCAGTGTTTATTGCTTCTGCCCAGAAGTGCTTAGCCATATTGGTTTTATTGATCATGGTTCTGGCCATTTCTTGTAGAGTCCTATTCTTTCGCTCTACAACTCCATTTTGCTGTGGAGTTCTAGGGCAAGAGAAATCATGGGCAATACCATTTTCTTTGAAGAACTCCTCAAAGAATATGTTCTCAAATTCACCACCATGATCACTTCTGACCTTTATGATTTTGCACTACTTCTCAGATTGAATCTGAGTGCAGAATTCAAAGAACACAGAATGAGACTCATCCTTGTGTTTTAAGAACTTTACCCATGTCCAGCGGCTATAATCATCTACGATGACTAATCCATATTTCTTCCCTCTGACAGATGCTGTTTTGACTGGTCCAAACAGATCAATGTGCAGAAGTTCTAATGGCCTTGAGGAAGAGACAACATTCTTAGATTTGAATGCAGGTCTAGAGAACTTGCCCTTCTGACATGCTTCACAAAGAGCATCTGATTTGTATTTCAGATTTGGGAGTCCTCTGACCAGATTTAGTTTGTTAATCTGAGAAATCTTTCTTAAACTAGCATAACCTAATCTTCCGTGCCAGACCCATTGCTCTTCAGAAACAGACATAAGGCAAGTCACCTTCTACTTCTCAAGATCTGAAAGATCAATCTTATAAATGTTGTTCTTTCTCTTTCCTGTAAATAGGATTGAGCCATCCTTCTGACTTACAGCCTTGCAAGACTTTTGATTGAAGATTGTGTCATAACCATTGTCACTTAATTGACTTGTGGACAATAAGTTATGCGCTAATCCTTCTACAAGAAGTACATTAGTTATGAAAGGAGAGTTACTAATACTTATGGTTCCAGAGCCAATAATCTTGCCCTTCTGATCTCCTCCAAACTTGACTTCTCCACCAGATTTAAGCACCAGGTCTTGGAACATAGACCTTCTTCCCGTCATGTGTCGTGAGCACCCAGAGTTCAGGTACCATGACATTTTGTGCTTTGTCTTCTTTGCTGCTAAGGATATCTGCAATAGAAATTATCTTCTCCTTAGGTACCCACAATTTCTTGGGTCCTTTCTTGTTAGTTTTCCTCAACTTCTGATTGAACTTGGGTTTAGTATGATAAGTAACAGGAGGAACAACATGATATTCTTTAGGTTTGGCAGCATGATATTTTTTAGGTTGTGTCACATGCTTCTTGGTGTGTGAAGTGTTAAAACTTTTGGCATGTGAAGTGAGCCTAATATCATGTGAGTGGCCATATTTGAACTGATCATATAATGGCTTGTATGTGATTTTCAAATCATCAACAGGTTCAAATTTTTGTGAGGTATCACCCTCATAGCCAACGCCAATCCTTTTGTTTCCAAAAACACCATATATCATAGAAGTAAGACGACTTCTGCCAATACTTCTAGATAGAAACTTCCTAAAGCTCGAGTCATATTCTTTCAGAATATGATTGAGACTAGGAATGGATTTTTCTGATTCAGTAGGAGATCCAATATCTTTGGATAATTTTAAAACTTTTTCCTTCAGTTCAGAATTTTCCACTTCCAGCTTCTTAGTTTCAAATTCAAATAGCTTTTTCAGCTTTTTGTATTTGATACTAAGATGAGCCTTGAGTTCCAGAAGTTCAGTTAAACTGGAAACCAACTCTTCTCTAGAAAGTTCAGAAAATACCTCTTCAGAATCT
The DNA here is from genome assembly GCF_029867415.1 of Vicia villosa. Lineage (NCBI taxonomy): Eukaryota > Viridiplantae > Streptophyta > Magnoliopsida > Fabales > Fabaceae > Vicia > Vicia villosa. Next base: position 122,017,261 of record NC_081183.1, read on the forward strand.
GATTCTGATGTAGATTCTGATCCGTCATCCACTGTGGCCATCAGTGCAAGGTTTGCCTGCTCACCTTCAGAGTCTGATTCTGATTCTGATTCTGAATCATCCCATGTTTCCATAAGACCTTTCTTCTTATGAAAATTCTTCTTGGGATTCTCCTTCTGAAGTTTTGGACATTCATTCTTGAAGTGTCCAGGCTCATTGCACTCATAGCAGATGACCTTCTTCTTGTCAGATCTTCTGACTCCAGAAGATTCTCCTCTTTCAGGCTTCTTTGAACTTCTGAAGCTCTTGAACTTCCTTTGCTTGCTCTTCCAGAGATGGTTTACCCTTCTGGAGATCATGGACAGTTCATCTTCTTCTTCTGATTCTGATTCTTCAGAATCTACTTCTTCAGCCTGAAAAGCGTTAGTGCATTTTTTATAATTAGATTTTAATGCAATAGACTTACCTTTCTTCTGAGGTTCATTAGCATCCAGCTCAATTTCATGACTCCTCAGAGCACTGATCAATTCTTCAAGAGAGACTTCATTCAGATTCTTGGCAATTTTGAAAGCAGTCACCATAGGACCCCATCTTCTTGGCAAGCTTCTGATGATCTTCTTGACATGATCATCCCTTGTGTATCCCTTGTCAAGAACTCTCAATCCAGCAGTTAGCGTTTGAAATCTTGAGAACATCTTCTCAATATTTTCATCATCCTCCATCTTGAAGGCTTCATATTTCTGGATCAAGGCAAGAGATTTTGTTTCCTTGACTTGGGCATTTCCTTCATGGGTCATTTTCAATGACTCATATATGTCATAGGCAGTTTCGCTGTTAGATATCTTCTCATATTCAGCATGAGAGATAGCATTCAGCAAAACAGTCCTATACTTATGATGATTTTTGAATTGCTTCTTTTGATCATCATTCATTTCTTGTCTTGTAAGCTTTACACCAGTAGCTTTCACTGGATGTTTGTAACCATCCATCAGCAGATCCCATAAGTCACCATCTAGACCAAGGAAGTAACTTTCAAGTTTATCTTTCCAGTATTCAAAGTTTTCACCATCAAATACTGGTGGTCTAGTATAACCATTGTTACCATTTCCATTGTATTGCTCAGCAGAGCCAGATGTAGATGTATGTGATGGATCTTCACCAGCCATCTTGACTTAAGCGTTTTTCTCTTCCTGAATCTTTTCTAAACACGGTTAAGTGTTTGCACCTTAGAACAGGTGCTCTGATGCCAATTGAAGGATAGATAAACACTTAGAAAGGGGGGGTTTGAATAAGTGTAGCTTTAAAACTTGTAAGATAAAAACAATTTGCACAATGATTTTTATCCTGGTTCGTTGTTAACTAAATTACTCCAGTCCACTCCCTTGGAGTGATTTACCTCACATGAGGATTTAATCCACTAATCACACGAGATTACAATGGTTTTCCACTTAGACAACTTCTAAGTCTTCTAGAGTATACTGATCACAACCTGATCACTCTAGGAACAATCTGCTTAGATACCCTCTAAGACTTTCTAGAGTATACTGATCAATAACCTGATCACTCTAATTCTTACAACTTAATGTAAACAAATTCTAAGAGTTACAATGCTTCTTATAAAGCTATTATCACAACTGTGATTTTCTCTTAAATTTAAGCTTAATCTCACTAATATATTACAACAGCAATGTAGTGAGGTTGATGAAGTTTGAGAGCTTTTGATTTCAACAGCGTTTCAGCGTTTTTGCATAGAGTCTTGTATTCAGAATTCGTAACTTAGCTTCTCATCAGAACTTCATATTTATAGGCGTTTGAGAAGATGACAGTTGGGAGCATTTAATGCTTTGTGTATTCCGTACAGCATTGCATTTAATGTTTCACTCTTTTGTCAACTACCTCGAGCCTTGCTTTCGCTATGTCTACTGACGTTGCCTTTAATAGCTTTCAACGTTCCTTTTGTCAGTCAGCGTAGCCTGCCAGCTAGTACTTGCTTCTGATCTGATGTTTGTGTAAACAACATTTGAATATCATCAGAGTCAAACAGCTTGGTGCAGAGCATCTTCTTGTCTTCTGACCTTGAAGTGCTTCTGAGCGTGATACCATGAGAACTTCAGTGCTTCTGCTTCTGATCTCAAGTCCTTCTGATGCTTTCATAGACCATGTTCTGATTCTGCTTGACCATCTTCTGATGTCTTGCCAGACCATATTCTGATGTTGCATGCTAAACCTTCTGAGTCAGTGCTTCTTGCGCTAATTTTGTGCATACTCTTTATATAATTCCTGAAATGGAAATTGCATAGTATTAGAGTACCACATTATCTCTGTTATACCCCAAAATTTGCCCACACTTTTTTCAAGAAAACTCCAATCTGAAAATTAAGAATCTCATATAATCATGGATTTTTATTTCAACAAATATCCTGACATATGAAATACTTAGTTTTTAGAATTTTTCTTATACAGTAATTTGGCTTGCAGTTGAATTTATTCTTACGCAAACACCAAAAACTGTTTATTACTTCACACATGCTATTTATTTATTTACAGATAAATGGTACTGACACAATTGGTACAGAGTTAAATCTTTTTTTGCAGGCGCAGAATCAGGAAACTCAGACTGTACTGGTAACAAGTAGATTATTATTATCTTTTGTTTCCCACTAATTTTTGTACTATATTCCATTATTTGCAAAAATCTTTTCAAATCTCTTTTTCAAAAATCAAATCTCTCTTTTTCCAACACTATCATACACTTTCTTTCAAATCTTACTTCCACTCAAATTTTCCTTTTGTACGGAATCACATCATTCCCCAACGTCTCTTTCCTTCTTTCCATTCTATAAATACCTCTCATTTTCTTCCATAAAATCTCACATCAAATTCCAACTCATCTTTCAAATTCCTACCTCATATCTATTTTCTCTTCTTCCCTAACAAGAATGGCAAAGTGGATAGAGACACTGTTTCTTACAGTCATCACCATTGCTACGGTGATCATGACTTTCTTCTGCCTGCATAGTCCTGAAGAGTGTGGACCTGCAATGGTTGCACTCCCAATTATCTACATGTTATTGTTCATAGCATGGGTCATTAATCGTCATTCTTAAAATTTGCCGTATTTCTTATTTCTTAAATGTACCGTTTATTCGTCGTACTGTTCAATATAGTATGTGATATTTGTACTGTCAGTATTAAATGTTGTACTATTTGTCATAATATTGCTTAATTACTAAGATAATATTTTGTGTGTTTTCTGCCAATCAAATATTCCTATTTCTGTGCATTAAATGATTTTCAGGGTTATTATCGGTAATTTTGCCCGCATACCGTAAATATTAGTTATTTATTATGTCTGTGTTTTTCTAACAAGTCATGTAAATAAACTTTCATTTTTCACATAAAACAAAAACAAAAAACAACAAAAAAGAAAATTAACTTTGACTGTTGATTTTTCACTCTAACTGCTACGTCAATACCTGAACAGTCAGTCGACAGCCAAACTGCTGGCAGTACAATTCTCAGTGTTTTGTACCATCAATCAAATCAATCTTTCACAATTCAAAATTCCAAGATCTTTGTGCTAGAAGTCTTCTGAATATCACGCGATTAGCAGAGACTCAACACTGCACAAAAATCAGGTACGCTTAACTGTCTCCTACACAAACAGTCCCTAATCAGGGTTTTTCTTGTTTTACAGGAGCAACAAGTTTTTGAGAGCTCAAATGGATTTCATACACATCCATATATCTCAAAGTACCATCATACAAATTTTCAAACTTCAATTCACTCAGACGCACCGTCAGCAGCTCAAACAGTCAACAGACGACCCGTTTGACCAAAAAAGTCAACAGACAGTCAAAAATGAAATTTTTTGTCAAAGTCCATATTTTGTCAAAGGATTCATCATTTGATCATTGGATGATCATAATTCATCAAGGAAAGATCAAAAATCAACAAAACCCTAAGATTCAAAATTAGGGTTTTTGCCTGGAAAGTCAACTCAACTTTGACTGATCATAACTCTCTCATCCTTCATCCAAAAAATTCAAACCAAAGCTTGTTTTGAAGGAAATTCAATTATATTTCAAATGCCATTGATCCCATGGTCATTGGATTCACCATTTGAAAAATATGACCAAAGACATTACAGGTCATTTTCAAAGTCAACAAAAAGACACTTTTTTCAAAAGGACACACAAGGAGCTTCAAAAATCATTTTGACATGAGACCAAAGACATTGGTTAGAGGACTCTTTGAGGTTTCCAAAAAGTGCAAGATCTCCTTCATATGACAAAAATTGAGGGATTTACACCTTGTTGAAGTTGGCTAAATTTTGGGAAAATGCATGAAACCAACATTGTTCAAAATTGCATTTTTTCCAAAAGGGGCCAAGTTTTCAGCATTCAAACATCATTTTCATGTTACTATGGGCCTCCCACGACCAAGACAAAGCCCACATCATTTTTATCCATTTTTGATTTAATTTTATCACATATAAGATTAAATTTAAAAAGGAAAATGGAAGAATAATGGGTAGCTTATTTTCCAAGCATGACTCATCAAATAATCACTCCAATTATGCAGCAAGGAAGCTGCAAGGAAAGCCTAGAGCAAAGGTGTGGAGATCAAGCAATGGTGGCTTAAGTTTTAAGCTTGAAAAGTCAAGATTCCAACAAAGCTCATGAATGCTTCTTAGCTTATTTTTTAAGCACTCCAAGGCTTATATAAAGGCAAGAATACTTCACAAACAAGGGGGAGCCAACACACCACGAAATTATAGCTCAAGCATAGCATAGAAACATCATAATCCTCACAAAAATTTCCAAACTTTGTAATTTTCAATTTCCATATTCCAATCAATATTAATACAAACAAACACTTTCAATCATCTTCTAAGATCATATAAAGTAAGAACAAACTCTTTGTGTGGTCCCATGAGAGTCGTATCACGTTCATAAGCGTTCTTCATATTCATACATGAACAATTTTTGTTTTCCTATATTTACTTAACCTCAATATAAACTAATCATTCTAATGAGTTCATAAGGCCTCATAGGGTAGATCTGGGCTCTAACATGAGAGTTTCCACGTGAGAATAACTCTAAGCCATTAACAAGTGTTCTTGCATGCTTAAGCTTCAAACTCTTCGAATCCCTAGATACAGCGCCCAAATAACAAAACTAACCCCACCATCGTGTTCAGGAGGTGATTTTAAGTAGATCTGGGTCATTTATTTTTATTCATAACGCTTATTTTTGCAGGTTGATGAAGCTACCAAAAGTTGCGCTTTTACTGCACAAATAGGGGAGGTTTAAAACCCCCGCTATTTGTTTTAAAAAATAAGAGAGATGGAGGTTGAAGACGACCACGCGTCCAAGCGTGGTTCGCCGGTCAAAAGTGACCCTCTCTCCGCTTGCGTGGCATCTCCTTGCTGGACGGTCAACTTTTCAAACCTCTCTCCCTCAGCTTCCATTGGTTCACGCAGTCAATGGTGGGCCCAGTCTGACTTTGGTCTCCCCACTAATTCAATGCTTCACTCTATCCCATTTTGTCATGCTCCTCAAAATCTGAGCCCTCTGATTCACTTCCAATCAGATCCAACGTGCCAGATCTCTCACCACACCATACTCCTTCATTGATTTCCACACAGGATAAGTATCCCTTTTATTTCTATTTTATTTTCTATTTTATTTTAATTTCTTTGTTAAATTAATTAAAAATAGTTTTAAAAATCCAAAAAATACACAAAAAATATTTTTAGACTTCTAAAATAATATATTATTTTCTGAAATAAAAATATTTTTATTTTCTTCAAAAATTTCAATATTTTGTATAATTAATTAGTATATATTTATATATTTGCTTCTTAATTATTCTAACCAATCAAAAAATCCTAAAAAAAATTGTTCTTTGTGTTAAATATTGTTTATATATTATAAACTAATTTTGTACATATTTTGAATCATTTTCTTTTTAAGTTTTAATTATTTGTATAATTATTTGCATAATTATGTTTTAATTAACTTAAATCAATTTCAAATCAATTTCCAAAAATTCCAAAAAAATTAGTTTTGTTTTAAAATTAATTAACAAATATTTTGTACATATTTTAAACTTAATTTCTAGGTTTAAATCTATTTTCATCTTTTTTCTTCATTTTAATTTAATTAATCATGCATTAATTATAATTAAAACCAATCATAAAAATTCCAAAAACATGCCTTTTATGTTTCTTGCAATTTAAAACTCCTAGATAAATGTATAGGATGTCAAATTCATGTAAATAGGCTAGTTTACATTTCCCGCACAATCGATGTAATAGCGTAGATTTACTTTCCGCACTTTACATTTCCGCACTTTAATTTCCAGCAAATATAAACTGCGTGTATGTCAAAGATAAAATTGAACCGTTAGATCACTAACTTCAAAGATAAATATCAGAATCCAATCAAAATCACACTTGCACCTCTTGAGGTAATCCCTTCTCATTCCTTTCAAAATCAAAGTCAAAATTCTACTGTTTCGAGTACAAAATCGAACCTTGCTTTTATATCCAGTGAAAGGATAGATTTTTAAAGGAAATAGGATAAAGACCTTACAACTCAGGGTAGACCTCCTAGTTTTCTTGCTCAAATCAAAACAAACAAAATTCTCATACACTGTTGATTTTTCAAAACTTTCAAAAAAGACAATACTTTGTATACATCCAAACACGGGTTATTACAAAGTTAACGTTCTTTTCAAAACATCTTTCGAAAGATAAACAAGCATTTTGTATACATCCACACACGGATCATTACAAAATTCAATTTACAAAGGTATTTGAAACCACATATGAGCAATTTCAGAGCAATTGAAAAGTGATCGAAAAACAAGTGAGCTAAGCAAACTTAAGAGCCCATGGATAACCATGGATACAAAGGGTGCTAACACCTTCCCTTTGTATAACCTACCCCCTTACCCAGAATTTCTTAAAGGTCTTTTTTCTGTTTCTTTTATAAACCTTTCCTTAATTGGATAAAATAAAAGGTCGGTGGCGACTCTGTGAATTTTCAAAAAAATGCGAAAGCATTAAGCGACAAAAAAGAGTCAGTTCACGTATCTCTACAGATCAGAGGTATGGCCCGGTATTAAAAAAAAAAAAATCGGAGGTCCACAGAACTGGCGACTCTGCTGGGGAGATACTTTCAAAAACAAAATGTTTTCAAAAGGGGTTACCTTAAGAGAATAGATCACTTCGATGTTTTCAATTGATTGACTTGATTGCTCTATTTTTCAAAGGTTTGTTTGGGTATTTTGCTTGTGTGAAAGATTCTAACCCGAATCTCGAGATACCTTAAGTATATGACAATAGACCAAGGAAACTGTACGGCATGTACCGATACGGTTGATCTGGTAGTCATCGTTAGTGCGATACTTTGGTTTATACTGATGTCCCTTGAAAACGATCAAGGAGTATATTAGGCTTCCGAAATGTCATTAAACACTAATTTGTCTTAGAACCTTTTTAGTTGAACTTGACTTGTGGCCTTTTAAGTGGCTAGCTTTGAAATTGATCGAAGTTAGTTATCCTCGAGGAATATTTTGATCGGCCGCTCGAGCGCCGTATTGAGATGTTACTTCCAAGGATCATAGAACCCGAATACAATTCTAGGACAGGTTTTAACCAACTCAACTTCAGTGGGGAGGGTATCACCTATCAGCTCCATGCAAGCCTTTAAACCTAAGGCTATTGTTTGATTTGTTTTTGTGTGCCACATGTTTGCATCATAAGCATATCATTTTTGCACCAAACACTTCAAGGATCAAAGAGTTTACCTTTGTTTTTGCAGGTAATGGCTCCCGCCACCAAAGATTACATCCGAATCAACATCTCAACGGTACCATCTGAACTAAAAGACTTAGTGTCAGAATTCCCCAGGAATGTTCAATTCACTGAAAGGCATGGTCACCTACTCCATTTGGTTACCTCAAAATTTGAAGAAGACATGATACGGGTCCTGTTCCAGTTCTTTGACCCTGAACATCATTGCTTTACCTTTCCTGATTACCAGTTGGTACCCACTTTGGAAGAATTCTCTGAACTAATGGGATTGCCTGTTCGAAATCAATTACCTTTCACTGGTTTAGAAAGGATTCCAAAACCTGAAGTCATTGCTGCTGCTTTACATCTGCGGAAATCAGAAATCGAGTCCAATTGGGAAACAAAGAGTGGAGTTAAGGGTTTACTTGCCAAATTCTTATTGGAAAAGGCTCGACTACTGCTAGAAAACAAAAGTTATCCAGCTTTTGAGGAAGTTATGGCACTTTTGATCTATGGGTTGGTTTTATTCCCAAATCCCGACCAGTTCATAAGTGTACACATCATCAACCTTTTCCTAATCCGTAACCCGGTACCAACATTGCTGGGAGACATTCTACATTCTCTACACACTCGTACCATGAAGAAACGAGGAACTCTCATGTGCTGTATACCACTACTGGCTAGGTGGTTTACATTTCATCTTCCCCGATCAGTGTTGAGAAATGAACAAAGAATGCATTGGTCTCGCAGGATTATGTCTTTGTCTCATTCAGATATCCGGTGGAACAACTTCTTTCAAAGAGACATTACTATCATTGATCATTGTGGAGAATACCCTAATGTGCCACTCCTTGGCATCAAAGGAGGCATCACTTACAATCCCTCTTTAGCTCTACGCCAATTCGGATATGCAAGGAGCAACGGTCCTCATGACATGATTATCCATGGCATTGTGTTTGATTACGAGAATGATTCTCATAGACACCGACGAAGGTTCATACATGCATGGGGCAGTGTCTATAGAATAGAAAGCAAAACTCTGGGGCAATGGAATTCTATTCCTATGGAACCCTACCTCAGATGGGTCCGCACTCATGCTCAGAAACTCCTTATGCCATATCCTGCTGTTCTACCTGTGACTATTGAACCAGAGGTCGAAGGATATGAACCTCAAGTTATTCTACACCCGGACATGCCAACTGACCTAGAAGAGTTGCAAAAATCTTGGGTTCAACTCAAAGAGGAAAGAGACACCTTCAAATCATACTGTCAGGACTATGAGAGAAGGATATTGGAGCTCACCGGACAGCTTCAAGAAGAACAGCAGATCAACACATTCCTGGGGGCAAAGAGAAAGCGTCCACGGGAGACCTGAAGGATCATTTATTTTATTTCTGTCTTGTAAGCCCAAATGAGGCAAAGAAAAAAGAAAAAAGAAGCAAAAAAAAAAAAAAAGAAAAAAGAAATAAATTGATTAACTAACGTTTGTTTCTTCTTTAACAAATCTAAACTCTAAGATCCTTGAAACATTGCACACACATTTCACTTCATGCATTGCATATACATTTCATACATTGCATTCATATACATTGCATATACATTTCATACATTGCATACACATGGCATCCAGTCATACACATTGCATAACAGGTTCACATGACGGATTTCTCATCTTCTCGCTGTTTATTTCAGTCAGAAGAGATGGAATCCGAAATGAGCATCAAGAATCTCGAAGCACAGAATGCCCAAGTTCAAGTGGCAATTCTGGAACTGGCAAAGGGGCAGCAAGAACTGAAAGCCCTGATAATCAAGAAGAAAAAGAAGCCTAAAGGATCTGTAGGTGTGAGTCACCTGAGAAGAAAGATCAAAATTCCAGTCAAAAAGTTCACAAAGCCACCGATCCCTGAAACAGTCGGTGATGATGAACAAGAAGACAATCAAAGCAACCAGGGTTCTGCTAAACCCTCTCTCTCTTCAAATGAAGAAAATGATCATTCTGGGGACGAACCGGATAATGAAAAATACCAACAGCTGGAAGACCGTATGAAAGCTATGGAGATACAAAAAATACCTGGCTTAGATTTCAATGATCTGGGGCTCATCTCGGATGTTGTTATCCCTCCAAAATTCAAAGTTCCTGTCTTTGCAAAATATGATGGAGTTTCTTGCCCGAAACTACATCTGAGATCCTATGTGAGGAAGATACAACCTCATACAACGGATAACAAATTGTGGATTCACTTCTTCCAAGAAAGTCTGTCGGGTACACAACTCGAGTGGTACTACCAGCTGGAAAATACCAAGGTTCATACTTGGGAAGAATTAGCTGCTGCTTTTTACAAACAGTACCAATACAATGCTGATCTTGCGCCAACCCGTACTCAACTAAGGGGCATGTCTATGGGACCAAAAGAAAGTTTCAAAGGATATGCACAAAAGTGGAGAGATATGGCTGGAAGGGTTCAACCACCCTTATCTGATCGCGAACTAGTTGACATGTTCATGGGCACTTTAACTGGCCCTTTCTATAGCCATTTGCTGGGAAGTTCATCATCAGGTTTCACTGACCTGATACTGACCGGAGAACGTGTCGAAAGTGGCATTCAAAATGGAAAAATTCAAATAGGTTCCACCTCTGGTACTACAAAAAGGCCCATCAGCGGGAGAAATGAGGTCAATGCAACACAAATTCAGAAAAGTCGCAAAAGTGAGCAGCATCAATCTGTAGGGGCAGTTCTGATCTCCGCATCTGCACCTCAAAAAGATCAACAGCCAAAATATACGCATCGACCAGATGCACCAAGAAGAAATTTCACCAAAATCAACATGCCAATTTCTCAGGCATTGCAGCACTTGCTAAAAGCAGATCTGATCACCTTAAGAGGTCCTCCAAAGAATGTCAACACTTCCTCTCCGAATTATCGCCCTGATGCGACATGTGCCTATCACTCAAACTGTCCAGGACATGACGCAGATCACTGCTGGGCCCTGAAAAATAAAATACAAGATATGATAGATGCTGGTGAAATTGAGTTCGATCCTCCAGAAACTCCAAATGTCATCACAGCACCTATGCCAAAGCATGACAAAACTGTCAACGCTATCCTGGACACTGTTTACATCTATGATGTGAACGAATTATCAACTCCACTCTGCGAAGTCAAAGGAAAGCTAATCCGAGCTGGTTACTTCCCAGGGTGTGACCCCGACTGCTTTTACTGCTCCTGCCTGCCCAATGGTTGTGAAAATCTGAGGATGGGAATTCAAAAATGGATGGATCGCCGTATCATTATGTTTGAGAGGCTCCCTTCTATGGACGTGCTGTGCGAAGTCTTTGCAAACGGGATAAGAATAGAGGATGCCTCAGTGATCTCCAGCTTACCATTCAAAATCTCTGCCAAGGCTCCATTCAAAATTTCTGCTACACTCAAAGTGGCATCAGTAGTCATTGCTAGTCCAACTCCATTTCCATACTCCTCAGACAAAGCTGTCCCATGGGGATATGACACTAATGTTTACATTCATGGAGTTAAGCAGGGTACCTCGACTGAAGAGACCGCAAAGTTAACTACTCCAACTGTGGGTAATATTGTGGGTACCAGCAAGATCACGAGAAGTGGAAGAATCTTTTCACCAGAAATTTCTCCAAATGTTGCTGCTGGTCCAGTCCGAGTCCCAGTTCCTAATCAAAATGTCAACGCTCGAGGCAAAGAGCCACAAGTTGAACAAATTCAAACCCCGGTGGAGATCACTGCTGAGGATCCATCAAAGCAAGAAATGGAGGAAATATTGAAAATCATCTGCAAGAGTGATTACAATATTGTTGAGCAACTGGGGCACACTGCTTCAAAAATCTCAATGCTATCTCTGCTAAAATATTCAGAAGCTCATGCCAAAGCTCTGATGAAGTTCCTGAAAGCTGCGCATGTGCCTCAAGAGATCTCAGTCGACCAATTTGAGAATTGTGTTGCCAATCTAACCGTGAGCAATGGTCTCGGTTTCTCTGATGTGGATCTAACCCCTGCTGGAAAAAATCACAACAAAGCCTTACATATCTCCATTGAATGTAATGGCACCACTCTATCTCATGTGCTAGTAGATAACGGTTCTTCTCTGAACGTGTTACCGAAAACAGTACTAGAAAAGCTTGACTTCGAAGGAATTGTGTTACAACCAAGTGATGTTGTGGTAAGAGCCTTTGACGGGTCAACCAGAACGGTATACGGAAAAGTGAATCTCCCAATCAGAGTGGGTTCTCAAATCTTTGATTCTATCTTTTACGTAATGGAAATTCACCCAGCCTACTCCTGTTTACTTGGACGCCCTTGGATACATGGGGCAAACGCTGTAACTTCTACCCTGCATCAGAAGTTAAAATATCCAGTAAAAGGAAAGATTGTCACAGTCTATGGCGAAGAGGAATATGTGGTTAGTCACCTAAGCAATTCCAAATATGTCGAGTTGGAGGACGAATTCATCGAAACTCCATGCCAATCATTTGAGGTGGTCTCTCCAGATGTCTCTACCACCAAGCATATTCCTGCTACTCCAACTACAACTATGGCTTCTCTCAAAGATGCCAAAGCCATGATTGAACAGGGTGATTGCACAGTATGGGGACAGCTTCCCGATATACCCTACAAATCTGACAAGCTAGGTCTGGGCTATGATAGTGAAAATCAAAAGAATGATCAAAGTCCTCGTTCTGGAGGATTAATGTCACACTTCGTCAGCCAAGAAGTAAACGCTATTGAAGATGAAGGAGTGTTCTTGAACCATATCATTCAGCCATATCCAGATGAAATTCCACCCATTTCCATGGGAATGTGGGATGCTGTGGGAGAACCAAACGGCGGGTATAATTATCAGTATGCCGAACCTCAGAATTCTTATATTGCTATGGAGGACCTTACCCCGACTGGATGGGGTGATGAAGTTGGAAATGATCAAATTTTCACAAGTCCCGCCACTGAGCAATATCAAAATCCACCCAAAGAAGTATGGGACACGCTAGGAGAACCCAGCGGCAAATATGACTATATGGTGAAATATTCCGCTCCTCCGAGCTCACAAATTGCCATGGAGGACATTGTCCCAACTGGATGGGATGAACATTACGATGACAATTTCGCTCTTGAAAAAGCCAGGGAAATACCAAATAACGAGGGTTGCTTTCTGTCAGCATACACTCCTCATCAAGATGCACAAGTCTCTATTCAAGACATCATCCCGACTTCATGGGACGGCCTTATCGAGCATCTCGCTCAGCCAACAGAGATATCTCAGCCTGGGCTCTCGTATCCAGCAGAGTATATCCCTTATCCCGAAGGATCACCGGCTCATTTTCCCACTAATGAAATCAATGCTGTGGAAGATGAAAAAGACAACTGCAACTGGAACAGCTGGGTACCCCCTGCTCACAACAGTGGATTGAACAACTGGAAAGCTGAGGATGTGATCTCCTTTGACCAGGAGTAAATGCCATTTCCTGTTTTCTTTGTGTATAATGTGCAAAGATAAAAGTGGTTCCTGAACAATCGAACCATGAGCTTGAAAAGCCGTGTGCCTTAGCACACTGGTCCTTCTATAAGGGCTTATCATATCATGATCATGTGCATTCAATAAAATCATGGGACGCTTGCATATTTAAATTTTGTGATCCTTTTTCCTTCTTTCTTCGCTTTCAAATAGCTATGTTTTTTCTTCACACATACTCACATAATTAACTTGCAGATTCACATACACTCTGGATCCAGTCAACAACGATTCTGCTATTGCCCGTCATGACTTTGAAAATCCGATCTACCAAACTGAGGACGAAAGTGAGGAAGATTGTGAAGTGCCAAGAGAACTTGCAAGGCTGCTAGAACAAGAAGACAAGGCCATACAGCCTCACGAGGAGCCAATTGAGGTCATCAACTTGGGCAGCAACGAAGAAAAGAAAGAAGTCAAAATAGGGGCTGATTTAGAACACAGCGTCAAGCAAAGACTGATTCAAATGCTGCGAGACTACGTCGAGATATTCGCCTGGTCCTATGAGGATATGCCAGGCCTTGACACGGACATCGTAGTTCATCGCCTACCAATCAAAGAAGGTAGCACTCCAGTCAAACAGAAACTACGAAGGAGTAGGCCTGATATGTCAAAAAAGATCAAAGACGAGGTTGAAAAACAGTTCAATGCCGGATTCCTAAAAGTTGTAAGTTATCCTCCTTGGATAGCTAACATCGTCCCTGTACCTAAAAAAGACGGGAAAGTCAGAATGTGCGTGGACTACAGAGATCTGAACCGGGCAAGTCCCAAAGATGATTTCCCTTTACCACACATCGATGTACTGGTTGACAATACCGCACAATGCAAGGTATTCTCCTTTATGGACGGATTCTCAGGGTACAATCAAATCAAGATGGCACCCGAAGACATGGAAAAAACAACCTTCACAACACCCTGGGGAACCTTTTGTTACAAAGTAATGCCCTTTGGTCTGAAAAACGCAGGAGCAACCTATCAACGTGCAATGGTAGCGCTATTTCATGATATGATTCATCAAGAAATAGAGGTGTATGTCGATGACATGATTGCAAAATCCAACACCGAGGAAGAACATTTGGGTCATTTACACAAGTTGTTTGACAGACTCAAGAAATACAAGTTGCGACTGAACCCAAATAAGTGTACCTTTGGAGTAAGATCCGGCAAACTCTTAGGTTTCATCGTCAGCAGCAAAGGTATTGAGGTTGATCCCGCCAAGGTTAAAGCCATTCAAGAAATGCCTATACCTCGTACCGAGAAACAAGTCAGAGGATTCTTGGGACGTCTGAATTACATCGCCCGATTTATTGCCCACATGACTACTACTTGTGTGCCGATCTTCAAACTGTTGAAGAAAGATCAAGTGGAAAGGTGGAATGACAAATGCCAGTTAGCCTTTGACAAAATCAAAGAATATCTCCAAAAACCTCCAATCTTGTTGCCACCTGTGGAAGGCAGACCTCTGATAATGTACCTAACTGTGTTAGAAGACTCAATGGGGTGTGTACTAGGACAACATGACGAATCCGGCCGAAAGGAGCACGCAATCTACTATCTTAGCAAAAAGTTTACCGATTGTGAAACAAGATACTCACTACTCGAAAAAACTTGTTGTGCCTTAGCTTGGGCAGCTCGCCGACTAAGACAGTACATGCTAAATCACACCACTTTCCTAATCTCCAAGATGGATCCCATCAAATACGTGTTCGAAAAACCTGCTCTCTCTGGAAGAATAGCGAGATGGCAAATGATCTTAACAGAATATGACATTCAATACACTTCACAAAAAGCAATCAAAGGAAGTGTGGTAGCTGATCATCTGGCTCATCAAGCAGTGGATGATTATCAAGCATTGAACTTTGACTTCCCAGACGAAGACATTATGCTAGTCAATGACTACAAACAACCAGGACCAGAAGAAGGACCCGGGCCAGGATCCCGGTGGACTATGGTTTTTGACGGAGCTTCTAATGCACTTGGCAATGGCATCGGAGCTGTGATCATTTCCCCCACAGGAGGTCACACACCGTTCACTGCCAGGTTATGCTTCAATTGCACTAACAATATAGCCGAATACGAAGCATGTATTCTGGGTCTCAAAGCTGCAATCGATCTAAGAATCAAATTCCTGGAAGTCTACGGAGACTCGGCCTTGGTAATCTACCAAGTCAAAGGGGAATGGGACACAAAGCACCCAAATCTAATTCCTTACAAAGAATATGTGCTGAGTTTGATTCTTTACTTCGAAGAAATCACTTTCGAACACATCCCACGCGAGGAAAATCAACTAGCTGATGCTTTAGCTACCATGTCATCCATGTTCAAAGTCAGGTGGGACAACGAGGCGCCTATGATCACCATCTACAGGCAAGATGAACCATCCTATTGCAATGAGATCAATACCGAAGGAACCGAGGAAAAACCATGGTTCCATGAGGTAAAAAGATATCTCGAAGCTCAGGAGTACCCTGAAGGGGCATCCATTAATGACAGAAAGTTTCTAAGGAGATTTGCTGCCAAATTCTTTCTAAGCAATGGAACCCTATACAAACGCAACCATGACTCGACTTTACTTCGCTGTGTAAACAAGAAGGAAGCAGAACAGATCATGGAAGAAATACACAATGGTGCCTTCGGTACTCATTCCAGTGGACATACAATGGCTAAAAAGATCCTTAGAGCAGGTTATTACTGGTCTACCATGGAAACAGACTGCCATCATCACTCCCGAACATGTCACAAATGCCAGATATACGCTGACAAAGTACATGTACCTCCAGTTCCATTAAGCGTCCTGACGGCTCCTTGGCCTTTTGCAATGTGGGGTATTGATATGATTGGAGAAATCAAACCTACTGCCTCCAACGGACATCGCTTTATCCTGGTCGCTATTGACTACTTCACAAAGTGGGTAGAAGCAGCTTCATTTGCTTCTGTCACCAAAAATGTGGTGGCCCGGTTCATCAAATACAATCTCATTTGTCGGTATGGCATCCCTGAACGGATTATCACGGACAATGGCACAAATCTAAACAACAGAATGATTACTGAACTTTGCACACAGTTCAAGATCAAACATCATAATTCCTCTCCATATCGACCAAAGATGAACGGCGCGGTGGAAGCTGCCAACAAGAACATCAAGAAAATCATACAAAAAATGACAGTAACCTACAAAGACTGGCATGAGATGTTACCTTTTGCTCTTCATGGTTATCGCACATCTGCGCGTACTTCAACAGGGGCAACTCCATTCTCCTTAGTCTATGGTATGGAGGCAGTTCTTCCAATTGAAATTCAGATTCCTTCCCTAAGGATTATGAAAGAAGCCAATCTAGACGAAGACGATTGGATTCAAACACGGTTGGACCAGATAAACTTGATTGATGAGAAAAGGCTCGCAGCTATTTGTCATGGTCAGCTATACCAAAAGCGTATGATCAAAGCCTTCAACAAAAAAGTCAAAAGTCAAGCATACCAAACTGGTGGCTTGGTTGTCAAACGCATCATCTTACCACAAGGTGATCCCAGAGGCAAATGGACTCCCACCTACGAGGGACCATTCATAATCAAGAAAATATTCTCCGGCGGCGCCATGTTGCTTACCACCATGGATGGCGAGGATTTCCCACACCCTGTGAATGCTGACATAGTCAAAAAATACTTCTCTTAAAAAGAAAAAAAAACAGCTCGCTAAGTTGAAAACCTGAAAGGGCAACTTAGGCAAAAATGAGCGTCTCGGTGGATTGAAAACCCGAAAGGGCGGTCCAGGCAAAAATTAGAGACTAAACAAATACTATCCCGGTAGGCTGAAAACCTGAAAGGGCGGCCTAGGCAAAAGTTAGGGAATGAAGCATACAACTGTGTTCCGTTCAGCTGCCTACTCACCATCAAGATTCAACACCTCAAAGACACCGATCAGTCTAATCACTTTCTTCCAACAAGTGAGGGATGAGATGCTCGAAGACAGATTGGCAATAGCAGAGTTGAAACTTGACTGGATCATTTTCACATAGCTATTTATCTTCATAAATATTTTTCAAAACTTTCTGACAGTTTCCTACTTCTAGGATTGTTGTCTCCCTGTGCTAACCCGCCTATCATGGCTCTTTTCAATGCAGCTCTTTCAAAAATCACTATTTTCACTTTTTCTGTTTAAATACGTAAGCATCCCAATGATAATTTTGAATGAACATATGCATTTGAATATGATTGATGTTTACCAGGAAAAACAGGAATGGCATTCAGGAAATGTCCCGATCATCTGGACATCATTCCATCAGAAGGAAATCACCAAGAGAAACGCATTTCTCAGCAAATTCCTCAAAAAGATTTTCTCTTCAAAAGAAGTCTTATTCCCCAGCAGGGTTGTTCCAGATTACTATCTTCAGAAGGTGTGATCCCCGCACCCGGACTTGGTCAGATAGTGCATCGGAGGATTATGCATCTTCCTCATTCCCATTTGAAAGGGCATCAGAACTTCCAGTTACCTTTGGTTCCCCAAGCAGTAGTCAAAGATCCTTCAACGGGATACCCGGGTTCTCAAAGAATTTCCCCAGACGAGGGTACTCAAGCAAGACAAAAGATCATCAACGATCACAATACATTCATGTCCAGCTGACTAGTGGGAATTTATTTTTCCAATTAGAAGCTTGACATCACATTCATACATTCATACATTCATACATTCATACATTCACATATTCATACATCATACATCATACATCATGCATCATGCGCATATTCATACACAGCATAACATGCATATTTCTCCGGGAATATCTCACATTTACATGCATCATAAACATTGCATATCACTAACTTGATTTTTCAGGTAGACGGATATCTTCAACAAAGATGTTCTCAATCACATGCCGTGTTCACCTGAATTCCATGAACGGTTCTCTCAGATATAATCAAGCCGAAGATTCATTCTGATCACTTACCAACTCAAAAACAAGCATCACAGATCAAAGTCGATACCTCAGACGGTTCCAAAACGATCTAGCATCACAGATCTAAAGCGATACCTCAGACGGTTCCAGAACGATCTAACATTGCAGATCTAAAGCGATACCTCAGACGGTTCCAGAACGATCTAACATTGCAGATCTAAAGCGATACCTCAGACGGTTCCAGAACGATCTAACATTGCAGATCTAAAGCGATACCTCAGACGGTTCCACAATGATCAACTTCCAAAATCTAAATCGGAAAAACTTTGGACAAGTTCCGTAACGATTATCTTCCAAGACTTAAAGCGGTAACCTTGGACGGTTCCGAAACAGTCAACACAAAGACTTTCAAATCCTTCATCAAGATATAATCAATGGATTCATTCTGATGAACAAACCCTCAACCCATTTACCAGGTGGCATCTGAAAGCCCATCTCAGGTAATGTTTCAATCTGCCAACAACATTTCGCAGACGACATTCAAATGCAACTTCCAACATCTCTTCTGATCAAGGTAAGTGCAAATTTTCAGGGCATCTAAATATTCAATCATCTTCTACCTTCAGATTTCAGACAATCTCTTCAGGTTTAAGAAGATTGAATAGGGGCAACTGTTATACCCCAAAATTTGCCCACATATTTTTCAAGAAAACTCCAATCTGAAAATTAAGGGTCTCATATAATCATGGATTTTTATTTCAACAAATATCCTGACATATGAAATACTTAGTTTTTAGAATTTTTCTTATACAGTAATTTGGCTTGCAGTTGAATTTATTCTTACGCAAACACCAAATACTGTTTATTACTTCACACATGCTATTTATTTATTTACAGATAAATGGTACTGACACAATTGGTACAGAGTTAAATCTTTTTGCAGGCGCAGAATCAGGAAACTCAGACTGTACTGGTAACAAGTAGATTATTATTATCTTTTGTTTCCCACTAATTTTTGTACTATATTCCATTATTTGCAAAAATCTTTTCAAATCTCTTTTTCAAAAATCAAATCTCTCTTTTTCCAACACTATCATACACTTTCTTTCAAATCTTACTTCCACTCAAATTTTCCTTTTGTACGGAATCACATCATTCCCCAACGTCTCTTTCCTTCTTTCCATTCTATAAATACCTCTCATTTTCTTCCATAAAATCTCACATCAAATTCCAACTCATCTTTCAAATTCCTACCTCATATCTATTTTCTCTTCTTCCCTAACAAGAATGGCAAAGTGGATAGAGACACTGTTTCTTACAGTCATCACCATTGCTACGGTGATCATGACTTTCTTCTGCCTGCATAGTCCTGAAGAGTGTGGACCTGCAATGGTTGCACTCCCAATCATCTACATGTTATTGTTCATAGCATGGGTCATTAATCGTCATTCTTAAAATTTGCCGTATTTCTTATTTCTTAAATGTACCGTTTATTCGTCGTACTGTTCAATATAGTATGTGATATTTGTACTGTCAGTATTAAATGTTGTACTATTTGTCATAATATTGCTTAATTACTAAGATAATATTTTGTGTGTTTTCTGCCAGTCAAATATTCCTATTTCTGTGCATTAAATGATTTTCAGGGTTATTATCGGTAATTTTGCCCGCATACCGTAAATATTAGTTATTTATTATGTCTGTGTTTTTCTAACAAGTCATGTAAATAAACTTTCATTTTTCACATAAAACAAAAACAAAAAACAACAAAAAAGAAAATTAACTTTGACTGTTGATTTTTCACTCTAACTGCTACGTCAATACCTGAACAGTCAGTCGACAGCCAAACTGCTGGCAGTACAATTCTCAGTGTTTTGTACCATCAATCAAATCAATCTTTCACAATTCAAAATTCCAAGATCTTTGTGCTAGAAGTCTTCTGAATATCACGCGATTAGCAGAGACTCAACACTGCACAAAAATCAGGTACGCTTAACTGTCTCCTACACAAACAGTCCCTAATCAGGGTTTTTCTTGTTTTTACAGGAGCAACAAGTTTTTGAGAGCTCAAATGGATTTCATACACATCCATATATCTCAAAGTACCATCATACAAATTTTCAAACTTCAATTCACTCAGACGCACCGTCAGCAGCTCAAACAGTCAACAGACGACCCGTTTGACCAAAAAAGTCAACAGACAGTCAAAAATGAAATTTTTTGTCAAAGTCCATTTTTGTCAAAGGATTCATCATTTGATCATTGGATGATCATAATTCATCAAGGAAAGATCAAAAATCAACAAAACCCTAAGATTCAAAATTAGGGTTTTTGCCTGGAAAGTCAACTCAACTTTGACTGATCATAACTCTCTCATCCTTCATCCAAAAAATTCAAACCAAAGCTTGTTTTGATGGAAATTCAATTATATTTCAAATGCCATTGATCCCATGGTCATTGGATTCACCATTTGAAAAATATGACCAAAGACATTACAGGTCATTTTCAAAGTCAACAAAAAGACACTTTTTTCAAAAGGACACACAAGGAGCTTCAAAAATCATTTTGACATGAGACCAAAGACATTGGTTAGAGGACTCTTTGAGGTTTCCAAAAAGTGCAAGATCTCCTTCATATGACAAAAATTGAGGGATTTACACCTTGTTGAAGTTGGCTAAATTTTGGGAAAATGCATGAAACCAACATTGTTCAAAATTGCATTTTTTCCAAAAGGGGCCAAGTTTTCAGCATTCAAACATCATTTTCATGTTACTATGGGCCTCCCACGACCAAGACAAAGCCCACATCATTTTTATCCATTTTTGATTTAATTTTATCACATATAAGATTAAATTTAAAAAGGAAAATGGAAGAATAATGGGTAGCTTATTTTCCAAGCATGACTCATCAAATAATCACTCCAATTATGCAGCAAGGAAGCTGCAAGGAAAGCCTAGAGCAAAGGTGTGGAGATCAAGCAATGGTGGCTTAAGTTTTAAGCTTGAAAAGTCAAGATTCCAACAAAGCTCATGAATGCTTCTTAGCTTATTTTTTAAGCACTCCAAGGCTTATATAAAGGCAAGAATACTTCACAAACAAGGGGGAGCCAACACACCACGAAATTATAGCTCAAGCATAGCATAGAAACATCATAATCCTCACAAAAATTTCCAAACTTTGTAATTTTCAATTTCCATATTCCAATCAATATTAATACAAACAAACACTTTCAATCATCTTCTAAGATCATATAAAGTAAGAACAAACTCTTTGTGTGGTCCCATGAGAGTCGTATCACGTTCATAAGCGTTCTTCATATTCATACATGAACAATTTTTGTTTTCCTATATTTACTTAACCTCAATATAAACTAATCATTCTAATGAGTTCATAAGGCCTCATAGGGTAGATCTGGGCTCTAACATGAGAGTTTCCACGTGAGAATAACTCTAAGCCATTAACAAGTGTTCTTGCATGCTTAAGCTTCAAACTCTTCGAATCCCTAGATACAGCGCCCAAATAACAAAACTAACCCCACCATCGTGTTCAGGAGGTGATTTTAAGTAGATCTGGGTCATTTATTTTTATTCATAACGCTTATTTTTGCAGGTTGATGAAGCTACCAAAAGTTGCGCTTTTACTGCACAAATAGGGGAGGTTTAAAACCCCCGCTATTTGTTTTAAAAAATAAGAGAGATGGAGGTTGAAGACGACCACGCGTCCAAGCGTGGTTCGCCGGTCAAAAGTGACCCTCTCTCCGCTTGCGTGGCATCTCCTTGCTGGACGGTCAACTTTTCAAACCTCTCTCCCTCAGCTTCCATTGGTTCACGCAGTCAATGGTGGGCCCAGTCTGACTTTGGTCTCCCCACTAATTCAATGCTTCACTCTATCCCATTTTGTCATGCTCCTCAAAATCTGAGCCCTCTGATTCACTTCCAATCAGATCCAACGTGCCAGATCTCTCACCACACCATACTCCTTCATTGATTTCCACACAGGATAAGTATCCCTTTTATTTCTATTTTATTTTCTATTTTATTTTAATTTCTTTGTTAAATTAATTAAAAATAGTTTTAAAAATCCAAAAAATACACAAAAAATATTTTTAGACTTCTAAAATAATATATTATTTTCTGAAATAAAAATATTTTTATTTTCTTCAAAAATTTCAATATTTTGTATAATTAATTAGTATATATTTATATATTTGCTTCTTAATTATTCTAACCAATCAAAAAATCCTAAAAAAAATTGTTCTTTGTGTTAAATATTGTTTATATATTATAAACTAATTTTGTACATATTTTGAATCATTTTCTTTTTAAGTTTTAATTATTTGTATAATTATTTGCATAATTATGTTTTAATTAACTTAAATCAATTTCAAATCAATTTCCAAAAATTCCAAAAAAATTAGTTTTGTTTTAAAATTAATTAACAAATATTTTGTACATATTTTAAACTTAATTTCTAGGTTTAAATCTATTTTCATCTTTTTTCTTCATTTTAATTTAATTAATCATGCATTAATTATAATTAAAACCAATCATAAAAATTCCAAAAACATGCCTTTTATGTTTCTTGCAATTTAAAACTCCTAGATAAATGTATAGGATGTCAAATTCATGTAAATAGGCTAGTTTACATTTCCCGCACAATCGATGTAATAGCGTAGATTTACTTTCCGCACTTTACATTTCCGCACTTTAATTTCCAGCAAATATAAACTGCGTGTATGTCAAAGATAAAATTGAACCGTTAGATCACTAACTTCAAAGATAAATATCAGAATCCAATCACAATCACACTTGCACCTCTTGAGGTAATCCCTTCTCATTCCTTTCAAAATCAAAGTCAAAATTCTACTGTTTCGAGTACAAAATCGAACCTTGCTTTTATATCCAGTGAAAGGATAGATTTTTAAAGGAAATAGGATAAAGACCTTACAACTCAGGGTAGACCTCCTAGTTTGCTTGCTCAAATCAAAACAAACAAAATTCTCATACACTGTTGATTTTTCAAAACTTTCAAAAAAGACAATACTTTGTATACATCCAAACACGGGTTATTACAAAGTTAACGTTCTTTTCAAAACATCTTTCGAAAGATAAACAAGCATTTTGTATACATCCACACACGGATCATTACAAAATTCAATTTACAAAGGTATTTGAAACCACATATGAGCAATTTCAGAGCAATTGAAAAGTGATCGAAAAACAAGTGAGCTAAGCAAACTTAAGAGCCCATGGATAACCATGGATACAAAGGGTGCTAACACCTTCCCTTTGTATAACCTACCCCCTTACCCAGAATTTCTTAAAGGTCTTTTTTCTGTTTCTTTTATAAACCTTTCCTTAATTGGATAAAATAAAAGGTCGGTGGCGACTCTGTGAATTTTCAAAAAAATGCGAAAGCATTAAGCGACAAAAAAGAGTCAGTTCACGTATCTCTACAGATCAGAGGTATGGCCCGGTATTAAAAAAAAAAAATCGGAGGTCCACAATCTCATACAAAATTCATATACATTGTTATCATCAAAACTAAGAATATTGATCAGAACAAATCTTGTTCTAACACCTACGTACCTCCTTAGGGAGGATCAGAGTCAACGTTGTCCGGGGCAGGGTTGTACGCCTTTAGATTTTGTATGAGGTGGTTTGAAGGTATTTTGAGTTACCTTATCGTAGTTTTTGGAATTCGCAGTTTGCAAGGTATTATGCATTACCTTATCGCAGTGATGAAAATCCGTAGTTTGAAGATGAAAGAGTGTTTTAAGATTTGGCGTACAACCCTGATTTTAATTTGTTCTATTAATCGCAATGATCAATAGGTTTGATCACCATAATTAACAAATTAATAAGAATTGCTAACTATTTTAGATTCGATTATCACTATTAGCAAATTGAATGTATTTTAAAATTAAATTATTAATTTATCGTTACTCCTCATAATCAATAGATTTGATTAAAAATAGTAACAAATTGATAAAAAGGAATGCTAATCATCATAACCAATAGAATGGTTAAAACCTTTTAGCAAAATAAGTCTTATTATGATTTAATTAATTAAATAATTAATTATTAACCATCGCGACCGATTAATTCGGTCGAAACGAATAATAAATAAAATCCTAATATTTTGGCCAAATGGCCAGTGGGATTGGGCAAACCTTAATACTTTCATAAACTTCTCTAGGGTTTTTGTGATTTTTAACCATTAAAATTGATTAAATAAATTAAATCGAAATAATCGAAATAATCCTAAACCCTAGTTATTAGCCTAATTCTAATTTTATATCTAACCCTAATTAAAATAAATAAATAAATTTAAACATAATTAATTTATATTTAATCTAAATAATTAAACAATAAAATAGAAAATTATATAAAAAGAAGCTGGCACCAATCTTGTGTGGTTGACCTTTGAATATCCATGGTATGCATGCATCTTCCTAGGCGTGGAGAGAAGGCCAAACATTGTTGAATAACCAATCATCTTCCTTGGATGTGCCACGCATGTTTTG
Source organism: Vicia villosa (assembly GCF_029867415.1). NCBI lineage: Eukaryota > Viridiplantae > Streptophyta > Magnoliopsida > Fabales > Fabaceae > Vicia > Vicia villosa. Next base: position 122,041,997 of record NC_081183.1, read on the forward strand.
CCCCCCTTGGAAATTTCAAACCAGCGTCCATGGTGGTTTCCACCACCTTCTCCGATTGAACCACCGATCGAACCTGCGAAAAACTCAAAAAAACATTCAAGGTTAACCCTACCCCCCCTAAACCGGGGCCTGCGAATCCACTGGTGGTGGCCGTTTGGCCTGAAAGTGGCTGTAACGCGAGATGTGAAGCTACAGAGTGTTCGTGCCTAGCAATGGCAGGTCACAATTTGGCCATTAGGGAACTCATGCGATCGTCCAGACCTATCTTATGGTGTCTCAGGAGCTCATAAAAACCATTCTTTTCAATCAAAACACGACAAGAATTAAAATATCTTTTCAAGAAAAGTATGCATTCGGAGACATATATATGGAATGATTCAACGTGTTATGGCCATGGCTATGGGTCCATACTTACTCAGAATTACCTCAGGAACACAAATATGTGCTTGAAATTGATTGATACTGGCAGTAGGATTGAAACCGTGAGAGCAAAGTTTGTGAAAAATTTGAGAGAACTAGGGTTGTTGTTTGAGGCCACTTTTTCGTCCCCTTTGCCTTACTGGATGTTTTAGAATATATATGGATCCCATTAAGGTTGAAACTTGGGAAAGAATCATGAGAATAATTGAAACAAATTGATTGGAAAATTTGCATAAAAACATTCTATTTTTGGATCCATCATATCTCTTTCTCTCTCCACGAAATTTGTACCATATATTGGATATTTGGATGATTGAAACTTGATTGGAAAATAAATCCTTGATTTGAAACTGTTTATTTCATATTTATATGATATATTAATGTTTAAATGAATAAAAATTCAAGTAAATAAAAATAAATATAATAAAAATAAAATAAAAGGTTTAAGAGTCCTTTTATGGGCCATGGTCATGTTTGGAGTGAAAATCTTAGGCCCATTAACCAAAAAATCCAAAATTATTCACTTAGGGTTTCATGTCTTTCTTGAAATTTGGCCAACTTGTACACCTCGTATCTCTCTCAATTTTGATCCTATAGAGGTGTTTTAGGACTTTTTAGAAAGCTTAAAGAGTCCTCTAAACACTCCTTTTGGTTTCATCTCCATTGAAGTTTCCATGCTCATGTTATGGGCTTTTGAAAAAGATGACCTTTTAACAACCTTTTTGGAGGACCTGTAATGTATTGGACCATATCTCTTGAATGAAGCATTTCTGGCCTTGGCATGTGACGGACAAAGTTGTAGAGAATCCAATTTCCTTCAGAATAGGCTTTGGTTGGAAAATTTTTGATACCCCGTCTGAAAGTTATGGCCAGTCAAAGTTGAGTTGACTTTTTAGTTAAAAAACCCTAATTTGAACCTTTGACTTTGTTCATTTCTGAGTTTTTTATTAATGAATCATGATCAACCTTTGATGAAATGATTGATATAATTTAAATACTTGATGTCGACCAAAAGTCTTGAAGTTTGACTGTACTTTGACTATAGTTGACTTTTAGGTCAAACTAGTCGACTGTGGATCATCTGAGTCATTGAATTAGCAAACCTTGGAATTGAAGCTTGACTTTTGACATGGAGATACCTTGAACCCTAATAAACCATATGAAATCCATTGGAACCCTTGATACATCTTTTCTCCTTAGAAAACCCAAAACCCTAATTTGAAAACCCTTTGATTAGGAGAGAGTGACTTGAGTAAACCCTTGAGCCTTGAGCCATTGAAGATGAAATGAGGTGGGCAAATTTTGGGGTATGACAACTGCCCCTGTTCAATCTTCTTAAACCTGAAGAGTCAGATAGGCACGTCTACCTATCGTGATCTAAAGGTAGAAGATGATTGAACACTGAAGTGCCCCGAAATTTGCACATGCTGAGAATCCTCCTATTATGGACAATAGCTTTGATGCTTCTTAAGCTGACCTAGCTACGCGTCTTGACAAACACGAGGATACTCATAATGAGTTCAGATCATTCATGAAGACGCAGACGGAAGACACCACTGAGATTAAAAACCTTCTGGCCGTGTTAGCTAATAGGCTTGGCCCGTCGTAGTCTGTCTTGGTCTTAGTTGTTTTCTTGTTTCTATGCATCTGTTTTCTGCATCTGCTTCTATTAACTTTTGTACCTTCTGATATTGTTAATCAATGAAATCATTATCTTCTTCACTCTATGTGTCTTTTATCATCTGAATCTTTTAATGCTTTTTGATGTTATGACAAAAAGGGGGAGAAACATGATAATTGATTTGGTTTATTATATCAGTTGCTGGGATTAAGTCTCAACATTTCCTAACATTATTTGCAAGTTCTATGCCTTTGATATTTTTTGCAGGATTGAAGATATTCTGAAAAATCTCAACATGAAAAGCAAATACATGAGGAAAAGCAATTCTATAAAGAAGCATGTTCTTGGAAATTTGAAGCAAGCTTATTGCTGTGAAGCTTCAAGATCAGAAGCAAGAAGAAGAATGTTCTGATATTCATTTTTAGAATGCTCTAATATATTCTTTTTTGAATACTCTGATACATTTTCTTTCTTAAGAATGTTCTGATACATTCATGCTCTGATATTTTTTGTTTAGTATGCTCTGATACATTTCAGGATGTAAAGATGCTCTGATGATGCTCTGATACATTCAAGAATGTTCTAATTCAATCAAGCATGCTATGTTTCAAGTGATTACAAAGAAGAAATTCAAAGCTCTGAAGCTGTCCAATGGAAGCAAGAAGCATAAGCTCTGAATATTCTGAAGTTCTAGGCAAAGTGAAAGTCTCTACCGAAATGGAAAAATACTCAGGGAAGTCTTTTATTTATAAATTTTTCCAGTATTTATTTCAGGGGGAGATTGTTAATCTCAGGGGGAGACATATTCACACACTCTGATTATATGCTTATGCTCTATCTGTGTAATTGTCTTTTGTCATCTGATATTCTGATTGCAAATTCATATCAATTATATATGTTTTTGTCATCATCAAAAAGGGGGAGATTGTTAGAACAAGATTTGTTCTGATCAATATTCTTGTTTTGATGATAAAAATATATATGAATTTTGTATAAGACAATGTGGTACTCTAATCCTTTGCATTTTCCATTCCAGGAAATATATAAAGAGTATGCACAATTCAGCGCTCAGAAGCACTAACTTAGAAGGTTCTGGATGGCTGCATCAGAACATGCTCTAGCAAGACATCAGAAGATGGTCAAGCAGAATCAGAACATGGACTATGAAGCATCAGAATAACATGAAGTCAGAAGCAGAAGCACTGATGTTCTGAACGGTATCACGCTCAAGCTCTTCAAAGTTAGAAGACAAGAAGATGCTCTGCACCAAGCTGATTGACTCTGATATTCAAACATTGTATTCACAAATCTGAGTTCAAAAGCAAGTACAAGATGACAGACTATTAAGTCTAATCTCTAACTGACAAAAGGAACGTTAGAAGCTACAAAAGGCAAAGTCAGTAAAAGCAGCAAAAGCATGGCTCGAGATAGTTGACAAAAGTGTGAAATATTAAATGCAAAGCTGTACTATTCACGCAATGCATTAAATGCAACCCAACGGTCATCTTCTCAAACGCCTATAAATATGGAAGTTCTGATCAGAAGCAGCAAACCAACAATTGTGAAATATACCAAAACGCTGTCAAATTCAAAGCTCACGAACTTCATCTTCAACCTCACAAACTCATGTAATATTTAATGAGTGTTAAGATTAGAACTTAAGAGAAATATCACTGTTGTGATTATAGCTTTCTAAGAAGCAATTCATACTCTTGTAAACTTTATTTTACATTGATTGTAAAAGGTTCCTAGAGTGATCAGTGTGATCAGTAGACTCTAGAAGATTTAGAGGTTATCTAAGTGGTGATTTCCTAGAGTGATCAAGTTGTGATCTGTATACTCTAGAAGACTTAGAGGTTATCTAAGTGGAAAACCATTGTAATCAGATTGATTAGTGGATTAAATCCTCAGTTGAGGTGAATCACTCTAAGGGGGTGGACTGGACTAGTTTCGTTAACAACGAACAAGGATAAAAATAAATGTGTTCATTGTTTTTATCTGAAGAGTTTTTCTAGATGTGCCTCCGCTTCCATAATATTCCTTAGTGGACGCATTTCAAACCACCGAGTCACCGTGTTGATTGATAGGGCTAACACACACAATTTCTTCCAAGATTGCATAACACGATTCTTAGAGCTCCCTTCAGTCCTTCCCACCAACCCTAAACGTATGATTAGTAATGGTGCCAACCTAGATTATAATCATTTTTGCACCATCGTTTCTTTATCACTCCAATATGAGAAGTTTATGGTTGACTTTTATGTTCTCCTTTTTTGTGGAGCTGATGTCTTTTTCGAACCTCCGTGGCTTCAATCTATTGGGTTGGTTCTACTGGATTACACAAACCTCACCATTCCCTTTACACACCAAAACCAAAACATTACCCTCATAGCTAACACTAACGCTCAACTCTCTTCAGCTTCAACCTATAAAGTGAAAATAGTGATCCAAACCCACTCAACAGCCAGATTATTCCAAATTCAAGTAATCACACCCAACCTGAATGAACACCACAACACCTTGTCCCTGAAATTCATTCTCTCTTTCTCCGTTTTTCCACCATCTTTGCTTCGCCTTCACAACCCCCTATACAAATTGACCACCACATAAACATATTTCCCAATACAAAACTAGTAAATACCCTAACTTATTGATATCCTTATTTTTCATAAAAACGAAATTGAACTCCAAATCCAAAACATGCTTGACAACATATCTATCCAACACAGTCAAATCCTTTTCTCTTCACTAGTATTACTTGTCAAAAAAGAAAAATGGAGGATGGTGTTTCTGCTTTGATTATAGAGCTCTAGATAACATCATCATACGAGATCGATTTCATATGCCAACCATAGACGAACTACTTGATGATCTAGATCACGCAACCTGGTTTTCTAAACTTGACCTTAGGCCTGGATTTCACCAAATTTGTATGCATCCTGATGATATCCCCACAAAGGAGTTCCGTACCCACCAAGGACATTATGAATTATGAGTCATGTCGTTCGGCCTCTATGACACACCTTCTAATTTTTAAGATACAATGAACAACTTACTTCAACCATTTCTACACAAATTCGATAGTTTTCATTGAGGACATTCTCGTCTACAACATTTCACTCGAGGATCGTGTCCAACACCTTGAAAGTTTCTTCGCCACTCTATTGCAAGAGGAGTACTTCTTGAAACAATCAAAATGCATATTAGCTTAACGTCGTTTAGAATATCTTTGACACGTGGTATCCGCCTCTGGAGTTAACCCTGAACCTTCAAAGGTTCACTTGAGGATCATGTCCAACACCTTGAGAGTGTCTTCACCACTATATTGCAAGAGGAATACTTCCTAAAACAATCAAAATGGTAGCAATACCTTCTAGGAACACAAATTTACAATCTTCACTAACCATCAAAGCCTCAAAGAATTACTCACACAAGTAATTCAAACACCTGAGCAACAAATTTACCTTGCCAAACTTATGGGGTACGATTACACAATCCAATATAAATCTAGCAAAACCAATGTAGTTGCTGACTCTCTCTCTATCTCATTTCTGACACAATCTCCGGTACACATCAATCTCTCTCTTTATGCCTCATTTTACTTTCTTAGAGCAACTCAAATTAGCATTAGCTACTAGCAACCAATTCACCATATTCTACAACCAAATATCCCAACAACCTACCATGCTTCCTAAATACAAAATACACCATGGTCTCATCACTTATGACAACCGCATATCTAAATCCCTCCAACCCTTTTCATGACAAGTAATTCTCATGATTTTTACTAATATTAACAAATTCTGTACATAAATTTTTACCTATGAGGTCTCAAACCCAAGTCCCAATAGGTTAAATGATATTCATTTTACAATTAAAAAATCATTTTCTATTGTTAATAAAGTAACTATGATTTACAACTAGAAAAATTATTTTTTGTTAATAAAGTGACTATTATTTACAACAAGACAAATCAATTTCTATTGTTAATAAAGTGATTGTCATTTACAGCTAGACAAATCAATTTTCATTATTAGTAAAGTGACTATCATTTACAACTAGACAAATCAATTTCTTTTGTTAATAAAGTTATTATCATTTACAACTAGACAAACAATTTCTACCGTTAGTAAAGTAACTATCATTTACTTGTTAATAAAGTGATTATCATTTACAACTAGACAAATCAATTTCTATTTTTAGTAAAGTGACTATCATTTACAGTTAGACAAATCAATTTCTATTATTAATAAAGTGATTATCATTTAGAACTAGACAAATCAATTTCTACGGTTAGTAAAACGATTATCAATAACAACTAGACAAATTAATTTCTATTGTTAGGAAAGTGTCTATCATTTAGAAATAGACAAATTAATTTTTATTGTAGTAAATTGAATATAATTTAATTTGAAGGGACTTGGGTTCAAGACCATATTGGTATAATTTTTGTATTTTTTTGTTTTAAATTTAGAATTCTATAAGATTAGTAGAAATCATAGAAATTACTTTTCATGAATGTACAATGGTCTAGTGGTAAAAATGTAAGATATAGTTTAAAGGACGTGAGTACAACTCCTTATAAAAAACAATTTTGCCTTTTTTATATTATTAATTCTTAATTGTTTAAAAATGAAATTAAAAGAAAAATCAATGTATTTAAAAAAATTAAAAATAAATAAAATCCAACGTGGCAGTCTTGTCATGGTTTAAAACTACGAAAAATCGGTTTGACAAAAATATTAACACTAATATGGCCCGGTTAAATTTTATAAGGAAATAAATTAGAATAATTGTTTAAAAATAAAAATCAATTTAGTATTTAAAAAATAAATAAAATCCTATGTGACAGTTCAGTCACGGTTCAAAACTACGAAAATATTGGTTTGACAAAAATATTAACATTAATATAGTTCGGTTAAATTTTATAAGGTATTAAATCAGATCTATATCTATGGGAAGGACTAATTTGTGTGAGGGATTAAATTAGATATCTCTCTCAACAATTAATTAATTATAATTTTTTATTAGGTAAAAATAAAAATAATTATTTCTTTTTCTACTCTATCACAATGAAAGAAATTCAATTAAAAAATAAATTTAAAGTTTTTTCTTTTTTTAATAAATGTTTTTAATGATATGAATTTTCATAAAAGTATTTCTCACCAATTAAGTTGTCGGCTATGAGAATATCTAATTTTCAGGAACTCGTTTTCGAAGTTGTAAAATTCTAATTGTACACCTTTAAGAAGTGAAATAAATTTGTTAGGCAATATAGAAAGAGAGTTTTAATTATTAAAGTGATGCATTAAATAACAATAGGAATGACGAAAGCGATGACAAAAGCCATATAATAAATCTTGTAAAAAAAATCTAATTTTTGGAATTTTATATAACCTTTAAGTTTGGTAGGCCATATAGAAATAAATTTTCAATTATTAAAGTGATTCTTCGTAGTACAGACAGAAATAAAGTGACATTTCTCATTGATCAGAGGACTTGAATCCTCTCCTTCAATATTCTCTCCTTCCCTCTCCTTCCTCTCTATCTCTCTCTTAATTTCACTCTCACTCATCATTAAAAGGCATAAAATAATTAAGAGAGAGAATGAGATTAAGAGAGAGATAGAGAGGAAGGAGAGGGAAGGAGAGAATATTGATGGAGAGGATCCAAAGTGATGATCGGACAATGTGTTTTGACCATGGTTAACAAAAGTTTTCGACACCTTCATTATTAATGAATGAAAGAAAATGTTTTTAAGGATATTGTGAGATTTCGACGAAATAACGTATTTGCTGAAGTCCTGTCGAAGTCACAATTTATAAAGGGAAGTGTTGGTCATGGACTTTGAAATATTTTCTAAGTTTTGTAGTTGGTTCGACGAAAAGGAGCATTCAACAGAGCAGTTAAGTTTGAACGAAGATGTAACTGCCTTTTGTCCTTATCTGTTATTATTAGAGGACGCGTGGAGCTTTAGGGCGAAAGAAAGGCATGCCGAACGAAACATGACATGTTCGAATCGAATGACAGTTGGAAACGGTTATCTTCGATTCAGTATATATAGGAATCTTAGCATTTAGGGTTCGTGTGTTCATTTGTGTACAAAATCTCACTAAAAACTCATAGTATCTATGCATTGAGAAAAGAGTATTCTGAAATTGTACGTGTAAACACCATCTTATCTTCTTTTTTTTTTACAGTTTTATATAACTTATCATTTCCAGAATTTACATTCTTGCAATTTACTTTCAATTGCCTTTACTTTACTTTCTTTTTAAGTTTCAATGTTACTTTAAAGAGTTAAGTAGATCAAAACAAACATTTAAATAAGAACATGAATGTAGTCGAAGTGTTCTTTATTTTCAAGAATAAAGTTTAAAATTAAAAGCACATGTCCTGGGATCAATCTAGTTGATCATGTGAGTAACCAAAGATTTTTGCTTTTGGAAGACTAGCGCTTGCTTACCAGTAATTAGATAGAAAATGGACGAAGGTAACCATGACATGGTCTAAATATTTGCACAGATAATGGGTACAATCTTCAACCCTTTGATCCAAAATACTACTCATAAGAACCAACAAATGGTCGCGTAAATGACGCGCCTCGCTGAGTTCTTTAGTGTGCCTTAACCCCCTCCACAACCCCAAAGAGATTGGATGAGAGAAAATTAAGGGGTAGCCTTTGGCAAAGACCAAATAATTAATCAAAATCAAAGAAATACACCGCCTCCGAACTTGGTAAACCAAGGGGGAATTGTCAAACCACCAAGGGTCGAAACTCTTAGGCAAGAACAACAGATACCTAGAGAGAGAGAGAGAGAGAGAGAGAGCCCAGGGTAGTGATGGTGGATAGAAACCAAAATGCTGACGAAGTTGTGCAACTAGTTCGACATGATAATATGGCAGCAGATAACAATTTGGCAGCCATGGTGGAAAGAATTATGGCTCGGAATGGTGTAAATGTTGGCCTTCATAGGCCAAGTTACACTTCTCCTCTGAATGAAAACATTCTTCAATCAGATATACCCCTTAGGTGGAAGGTCCCCAAGTTTACGAAGTTCTCTAGGGACACTATCGAGTCCATTGTCGAACATGTGGCTAGATACTTAATAGAAGCTGGCGAAATCGCTGGGAATGAGAACCTTAGAATTAAGTACTTTCCAAGTTCGTTAACAAATAATTCTTTCACTTGGTTCACTATGTTGTCAGCAAATTCTATTCATGGCTAGGCACAATGGGAGAGATTGTTCCATGAAAATTTTTACATGGGACAAACCAAGATTAGCCTAAAGGAATTGGCAAGTGTGAAACAAAAGTTCACCGAGCCAATAGATGATTATCTGAATAGGTTTCTTTTACTCAAAGCGAGATGTTTTAATCAGGTTTCAGAACACGAATTGGTTGAAATGGCCACAGGTGGTTTGGATTATTCCAATAGGAAAAAAACTAGACACCCAACACCTGCGAGACACGGCCCAATTGGCTGATAGGGTTCGACAAATAGAGCGTCTAAAAATAGAAAAGGCTAGAGCAAGTAAGAATAATAGAAAATAAAGAATACCTTATGTCAAATACGAACAAGGGTACTATGAAGAGCATTTTTGTCTTGGGTATGCCCACAATCCTCAGACTGCTGAAGCAAAAGAAGATCGTCTGAGTGTTACAAAGGAAAGGGTCGGTAGCTGAAACTCTACCAAAGGCAAACCTAAGACAGAAATGCTGGTATAAAATTGTGCATTATGGAGTTCGCCACTACTAGACGCTGTTAAAGTTTTGCCTGTTGTCACACTTCAAAGTAAAAAACTCCACTGTTATTTTGTCCTCTCACCATAGCCCTTGGTGAAAAGATGTTACATAGGGCTTCGCATTTTACTATTTTTTAGGATAATGTGTCCTCTTTGCTTTGCCCGATGCAACAGAGTTTTATTTATAGGGTCTTTGTTTCAAGAAGTGACTGATGATAAATAAAAATGTCATTTTGTTCCATCATCATTTTTCCCTTTTCTTTTTTCGAAAATTGGAAATCATAAAAAACACCCTCACAAAAACATTAAAAATACTTCTATTAACTTCATATACCAGTCTTTCCCTCCTTGTCTAAATAAAATCATCAATCATATGCAGATTAATCAATAAAAACCCTGTTGAAAAGTGCAATCACATGCCTTCTCCCAACTTTGAGTTTCTTGTATTCGAAGCAGAAGAAGAAGAAGAAGAAGAAGAAGAAGACTAAGAAATATTAGAGGAAATTTCTCGCTTATTCCAACAAAGGGAAGAAGCCATTCAGCCGTACATAATATATAATAGTATCCTTTTGCTTAAATATATTCACTATTCCTCTAGTTTTTTCTTTACCTTTCATATTTGCATCCTTTGTTAAATCTAAATCTTCCCTTTGTATTTTTTTGAAATAAGGTTGAATCTATTATAATACTTCCTTCATACCATCCTCTTCAGTAATATTTAAATGTTCAATATCATTTATCATTTCTTTTTCCATTTTTATTATGCTAGATATATAAATTTATTATAACACTTAAAAAAAATTAAGTAAACATAGTAATTGTACCGTATCATAATTTCTTGAAATTTTGGTCCACCGCTGCTTACATAGCTTTATGTGAGATAGTTGATCAATAGATATATGTATATGAGAGTAATTGAAAGATTTCTTGAATAAGTGGAAATGTAATTTTATTGATAGTAGTTTTGATACAAGAGAGCACACAAAAGATGTCAAGCTAAATCCTAAAGGATTAACATATGTTTCTAAAAGAAACTTACACAAAGTGTTGTTTTGTACAACTTGTTTCATACATCGCAGAAGCCATTATTTATAGACCTAAAGACATATTATAATATTATTTTATTATTATAATAATTTATAGTACTATTCATCTATAGTACTACACTAAATAATCATACTTAAAGACTACATGGAAAATATTTTCATCCTTATCCTTTTATTAAAGGTGTGCCTAAATACTTGGTCCCATGGTACCACAAGACCATTAAAGCCTATGCATTTAGACTTCCATTATTGCTTCATATTTATCTTCTTCATTAAGGCACATTGAGTTTTCTAAACATTGAGCAACTTCCACAATATTCTTTTCTTGGAAGCATCTTTCACATGCATGATTTTCATTTTTCTTTAGACTATAACATAGATAATTAAGGACACTTGGATTATAATTTATTATCTCCGTATTAAATGCATAAAAGGGAAACTCCAAAGTTATCAATAAGTGAACATCTCTATCCTTTAGTACCTTCTCACTTGTCTTGCTTAAGAGTATGATGTTGGATGCTTTGTATAATACTTTTACACATGAATTCTTTCCAATAGCTTGGCATTGGAAAAATATAATTGAAATTTGATAAGATAAAATTTTATTTAATCGATCATCATCATACATTTCCTATTTAGATTCATCTCTTAGAGGAAATTTACTATTACTTACTCCAATGAAGACAAAGTGTTTTGCCAGCTGATTTGTTGTGAAATCCGGATAAGTTGAGTAGAACTTCATATAAATATTTCTTTCTCCAACAATATTCTTTTTGAAATTTTGGACTGCTTCTTTAAAATTATATGAGAATAGGTTAATTTCTTCAAGATTTTTACTTAAATAAAGACCTTCAATAAGTCCAAATTGGAACATATTGAATGTTAGTAACTGAGGTGCTCCTGGGGTAATCACAACTTTTACTCCAAAATATTTTCCATCCACCATATAAAAACAATTGGTTTTTTCTTTTTCGGTCCAATGGTTAAGTCTTTTGAGATTCTCCTTGAATTTTTCTTTGCAGAATTTAACTTGATTTTCATGCTCCTTGCGAGACATAATTGGCAAATTATCTAAAGAAAAAGGAATTTTTCCTAAAATTTTCATCGATGTTCTTTCAGGTGCATTATTTTTTGTTGTCTCTAAAAAAGTTCTTGGGCAAAGATAAATTTCTTTTCTTGATTTTTCTAATTCCCAGTGATCATTCATTGTCTTTTCAGGTTCTTCTTTGGTGGCATACCCTTTATAAGTAAATCTCGATATTTTTGTACAATGAGGGGATGCTATATATCATTCTTCATAAATTCTTGGAAATGGTCCATTAAACACCACATACCATTTATTGGGTTCTTTTATTTTAATTTCTTCAAGTGGACTTTTTCCTCTAAGTTGAGATTTTATAATTTCTATTTCTTTTTCAATCAATTTCACTTCTTTTCCAATCAGATCTTGCTCTTTTATTTTGTGAATTTCAAGTGCTTCTCTTAACACTGATTGTTGTTTTAATATTTCTTCTGCGCCTCGTTCTATTATCTTGAAAGTATATTTGCAAGCACGATCTTCTCTCCTTTAATGTGATAAATTGAGTAATTATATTTGGCTAATTTCATTTTCCATCTTATAAGTCTCCCTTGCTTGTAAGTTCATTTATGATTAATATTTTTAAATCCCACAACATTAGTAGAATCAGTTCTAACAATAAATTCTTTATCAAGAACATAAATTCGGTGTTTTTCTAACATCCGAATTAATGCTAATGTTTCTTTTGTATGAGTAGGATAATTAATTTCACTGACTGAAAAGGTTCCAGACATATACCTACATAGTAATTCTTTCTTTTTGCCAGGGGGTTTGGCCTTCATAACACCTCCCTTATATTTGTTAGATGCAACAGTTTCAATAATAATTAGATCATCATCTAATGGATGATATAATTCTGGAAGATCTCGACATAAACATTTCAATTTAGTAATAAGTAATTCGTCATCTTTGGCCCATGACCAAATAACATCCTTCTTAAGTTTTTGTTGAAGTAATTTTCTTTCTGCTGCAAGATTTTTAATAAAACCTTCATTTAAAATATATGTTAGATATCCAAGAAATCTTTGTCTTTTAATTTAGTAGGAAAATTTTGAAGTTTTTCTAATACATGTTTTTGCATTATTATTTTTTCCTTTTCAATTTCTAATCCTAAATAATTAATTTTATTTTGAGCTACTATAGCTTTTTCCTTACTTAATAATACTAAATGTTCTAAACACTTCCTATGTACTAATTCTACCTTTTTAAAGTGGTCATTTAAATCTTTATTTAAAAAACTAATACATCAACAATATAAATAAGACAAAAATCCTTGAATTCTTTAAGGATAGAATCCATTCTTCGTTAGAAAAAAATTGGTGATTGTTTCATTTCCATTGGAAGTATGTTCCACTCATATTGACTTTGACGGTAACTAAATGTTGTTATGGCTTTAGATTCTTCTGTTAATCTTATTTGGTGGAATCCAGATTTATAATCAAAAGTACTAAACTAATTCATATTTCTAACTCTTTCATTGATTAGATCTTTTCTTGGAAGAAAATAAGCATCACCTTCCATAGCATCATTTATTTGTTTAAAATTTATTTCCATCCTTTTCTTTTCTCTTTTAATCTCATTATGATTTTCAATATAAAATGTTGGTGCTGAATATTTACTTTTTAATGGTCTTATTAATCCTTTTTTAACACATTTGCTTAATATCATCAGCAAATTCATCTATATCTTGTTTTATGAATATCAGGGGTTTACATTTAATTTTGTTTCATTGGATATTTTAGTTTCAATTCAACTAATTCCATATTTTTATTATTAACTGTAGGATCTAGTGGGTTTTCACTACACACTTTATCTAATAGCTCTTCAATATATGTTGGTATTTTTCTTCCTGGTTCTAAATTAATTAATGCATAACGCATTTTTCTACAAACTAAATCCATAATTTAACGACGTTTTAGCCTGAAGAACTCTGATTGTTTTCTTGAATAAATTGTTTGAGATGAATGAATAATAGGAATATCTATTATTTCTTTCAATTATTTTCCTTTAATATATGGAGCTTTAATTGATATATACTCTAAGTATTGGCCAAATGGTGCATATAATCTTAGAAAATTATTTCCAATTATCATATCTAACTCTGTTTCTTGTTGGTATATTGTAGGTACTAAAAATATTTTACTTTGAATATTTTAAGTAATTCTTATAGCTACCCAATTTAGTGGGTGTATTGAACCATCTGCTATTTGAATCTTTAATGTTTTTTCCAATCTTTTTCATTCACTATATAATTCTCTGGTTGCTATACAGATACTTTCTCCTATTTCTATATATGCTTCAGTTTCTTTGTTTTCTTTTTCAATTTTAATTTTAATATATGTACTATTCAGATTATGTTTCTTTTGAAGATAATTCATCTTCTATGTATTCATATATCCTACAATCAGAATCACTTAGCTCATCTTCTAGAGGTTCTACATTATATATTTTATATACTTTCTTTATTATTTTGATTTTTCTTTAAGATCTTTTTCCTTTTTATTCGGTTATTCATTGACATAATGACCCTCTACATTGCATATCCAACAAAAGCATTTCATTTTGCTTTTGGACAATATTTTTAGGTGTTTGTTTTCTCTTTCTAAAATACTTTTTTCTAGTATTTTTATAGGCATTTTTACTTGGATAAGTTTTTCTTAATTTACGTTTTCTTTTATAACTTTTTCTACTCCGTTAATTACAACCATAATTTCTTGGTTGCTCTATCTCTGGTATATCACAACAAAGTGAGGTTCTCCCTCTATTTAATTGTTTAGCTCTTGTAATCTTTATGCATTGCCGTCTTAATTCATTATATAGAATTTGAATAATTTCTCTTAAGCTATCACTTATTTCAATTGGTTAAGATTTTCATACATCTCTTATTCTTGTACTAAGCGAGTAAGGTAACTTGGATATAAATACTCCTCTATATATTGCCCTAATTTCATTATCTAATTCATAATAGTATTTTTTTTATATTCACAAATGAAACTATCTATTTCACACATATTACATATCTACATATTAATTAGATGAATTTCCGCCTTTTCTCGTAAAAGTTTATTTACTTATGGTTTATGTTCAAGAGTGTTGTAGCCTATCAATTCTTTATATATTAATTCCATTATTAATTTAGCAAATTGTTTATTATTTTCTACCATCCCTATATATTGATGTCATGTTTCATCATTAATACTTGTTAAGAATTTCATCACATTCCTGTTGTTCTATAAGCTATTAAATTCTTGACCTCCATTAGATTTATCTTAGAAAATTTATCATCAGTTGCTATAAGTATAATCATATCATTAGACCATCTTTGTAGTATATCTTATGGATTTCTTACAAAGTCTAAGTTTAATAATTTTTTAGATTTAATTTCTTTATAGTAAGGTTTAAATTCTTCCGAAACTTTTGTCCATATTCCACCAGCCATTGTATAACCTCTTTGATTCATAGTTTCATTTTCATAGTTTTCCCATGAACTATGAGGATTCCAATACTCTTCACGTTTTCTTTTTTGTTTAGAATTATTTGTTTCTTCTTTTTCCATAAATATTTCGTCTATATCCGATTCAAATCCTAATTTTGATCTTATTTCTGAAGAATTATAATTTAATATTACTTCTTTATTTTCTTCCTTAGTTTCTATTTTTTCTACTTGTTTGTTTTCTTCTTCTATTATTTGTAGTTGTTCTATTAATTGTCTAATTTCTTCAATATCATTAGATCTTCTTAATGCTTCTATGTATTTAGTTTTTATCCCCTCCATAAAGATGATGGGTTTATTAACATAAATATAGTTATAGGTTCTTGTTTAACTACTTTTAGTTGGTTTACTTCTTTTGATCTAACTAATATTTCTTCTAAATTTTTTATTGTTATACTTCTATTACTTTCTTCATGTTATAACAAAGTTTCTAATTGATAAAGAATTTTTTTAATTTTTTGAATATTTATATCTTCATCAATTTCTTTATCTCTATTAATTTCAAGAAGGATTTCAAGTATATTATTTATTTCATTAAGACCATTTTTTATTTTATTAAATGTATAATATGTAATTTTATTGGTATTTTCTATTAATAATATAATATTTTTATTTATTTCATTCATTGTATTATTTAAATATTTATACATCACATCAGTTTCTTTGGATAATAACATTATTTTAAATTTCTGTGGCTATTTCAAATTTTTCTAATAGTGTCAACATATGCATTAAAAATCAAATTTAAATTGCAGGGGTTTTATTTTTGGAGTTCAAAATATCCGAAAATCGTTAATAATGTGTAAAAAATATATATCTCTTTATAATCAATTAATTTTTTAATAAAAGAAAGTGAATTAAAATTGCAGAATCACCAGAAAGATGATTAAAACAAAAATTAGATTGAAGATATTATGAATCAAAGGTAGAAACATCCGAAAAACTTATCTCATCTCTTTTTTAATTGTCAAGTAGTGAAAGAGATTTGGAAGAGCAAGTATGGCTGGTTGGGTATTAAGGCTGAGCTCAATGGTGAAGAATTCTTGAATTTTGGCTTAATCCAAGAAAAATGGAAGAATGTTAATCATAGGGTGAAGACCAATATTATTTGGATAGCTATAATTTTGAGTATTTGGCTTATGAGGAATGCCAAAAAAATTTAGGGGGATTCTTTTTGCTATGATGTGGTTTATTCCAATATCATCTTCCTTTCTTGGAGATGGTTGTCTAATGGATATTAAAAGTTTACATCTAGTTATTATGAATGGAGTAAAAAAGTGCTAGGCGTGAGGGGGTGTATTAGGAAGATCCTAAAGCCCCACATTGGTTGGAGATAGAGCATTAAAAGAGTATATAGTTCAAATGGAGGAAGCTAATTGCTTGGCAGCCCCTATGCTTAGTCACTGCAAGCCAAGCAAGTTTGGTACAAATGTTATGCAGGAACCCTTGAAGTACATGTTAGTTGTTGGTGCCCTGCAGTACATAACACTCACCAAACCTGGTATTGCTTATTGTGTAAAAAAAGCTTGTCAATTCATGGCCCACGCTCTTGAAAATCACTGGAGCATGGTCAAGAGAATCCTCAGGTATCTCATTGGAACTGCTACTCTTGGTTTACTTTTATCTCCTGCCAATCTGAATCAGGACCTCTCTATTAGGGCCTACAGTGACTCAGATTGGGCTAATCATATAACACCTCATATTTTTCTAATTTTAATTTAATCGGAAATTAAATTATTATTTAGAATTATTTAGTATTTTTGTTGAACTAATTGGAGGAATTATGGAATATTGGTCTTTGGGCCAAGTGTAGTATTTAGTAATAAGGGGGTGTTAAGTTGTTGAGCCCATTACTAAATTATGTTACGTTTTCATAAAACAAGGAAATAAGAGAATATTGGATTTTTAGGGTGTGAGGGGTAATTAGGGGATGTATGGAGTAAAAAGCTCTACACTTAGTCCTAATTCTATTATTATTTTATTATTGGGAGAAAATATTTTGATCGTAGAAGTGAGAAGAGCAAAGGAAGGAGGAAAAATCCCAAAGTTCAAGGATCAATTCAAGAATCTCCATCAAGGTAAGGGTTGACTATTTTTTATTAACTAGTATTATAGTTTGGATGATGGTAGAATAGATTAAGAGTTTGAACCTCTATTTAGGATGTTAGGGTTTATGAGATTGAACACTGACATGCCTAAAATTTGATGAATTCTATGAAAGTAATGTTGTATAATGATTATAGGTTGCAATGATTTGTTGTTTTGGCTCTGGGTTCATGTATTGTGATATATGTTGATGCCAATTGTGTGTATTTTCGTGTTTGGAACAATTGGGATGAGTTGGGAAGCCATGAATGCTGAAAATTAGAGTTTTTCTGTTACATCAGCATCAGGAATCGGTTCCCAGGTGAGAGGAACCGGGTTCCCATAGTAAAAATCTGATGCGAGGAAATTATGGGTTTCAGGAACCGGTTCCCACCTGGGGAGGAACCGGGTTCCAACTCTTTTTTTTTCAAAAACCATTTTACTTCAAAAACTTCTAATTTCCAAACCGTAAGTCCGTTTTAGACGCCGTTTTTGGGCGTTGTTTCTTAAATTAAATACTCTACCATATAAAATAAAGAAAATAACAATAACTTGATTTTATTTTGAAAACTATCGATTTCTCCAAATGTGGTTTATTCTTGTTTTGTATAATTGATGATGTGCAATGGTTTGTTGTTTGCATAATTGAATATATGCAATGATGTGTGTTGTTATAATGTGATTGCTTCTGCTTGTTATGAAAATGAATGTTATTCATGGTAAATGTTGTTATCATGTGTTTTGATGAATGATGTTGCATGCTTGGTGGTTTGCATGCATATGCATCTTGGTGACACTGGTTCCCATTGTGTGGAATCGGGTGTGTATTGTCAATAGCCAAGCCCGGGATATGGGAGGTGAGACTGGATTCTGTTCTGGTGACACGGACGAATCGATGAGACTGTATCCAATTGAGGGATCAGTGTTGATGACATGGTTCACTTGTCGTTGGTACCACATGCATAAGAGTCTGCATAGTCTTTGTATAAATTGTGACATGTCAGGATGAAATCTGGTGTTATGATTGTTTTGTGTTATTGGTGCATACTCTTGGCTTGTGCTTGTGATTGGTATGAATTGATTAATCTAAATATGCTAAGTAGGATGGATAACTGCTTATGAATTCTATATCTGACGATTTATAATGATATTTAATTTATGATGTAGTCTCACCCTTACTCTTATTTTTCAGATTGAAGCTAAGTGGCTTAGATGTTTGGTGAGGATGGCTTTTAAGGAGTTATCGCTTTTAGTCTAATAATTAGGTGTTGGTGTCATGCTCTGAATACTTGTAACACTGGGGACACGTGTTTTTAGAGTTATCATACTCTTTTATTTCTTTATTATTTGGTTTGGATAATTCTCTTTTGTGGAATAAAAGGCTTAGATCCTTATGAATGACGTTTCATGGAGTATCCAAATATTATTGATTTTCCGCTGTGATAAAACATGAGTTTGAATTAATTATATGTTATTTTCTCAGTAGAGCATGATTACACATGGAATGTATAATTGTTTTAAATTGTGACGCCCTTGAGTTCATGTTCAAATTTGATTATGCACTATGTTTTTCGGGGTATTTAGAAAGGTGTTACAATAGTGGTATCAGAGCAGGTCGGTCCGTCCGGCCAATTGTTGAGTCAGTTGAGTTGCACGACAATTGAATACTGTCGGCGTATTATCCCTTGGTACGCGACATGTGAGTGAATCACTGTTGGTACTTGTTTGTTTTGTTGCAGGAGTTGGTTTGAGCAAAGTGGGGGAGAAGCCTTGCTTCTCGGAAGAGATTCAGTTGCAAGTTTGCAAAGAGGATTATTGTCGTGATGTATCAGAAATCGAACTTCGGCGATGGAATGTATTGTTCAAGTTATAAGAAGTTTGGAAGCGAAGAGATGTGATAAGGGGATGTTAAGAATGTGATTGATTTTAAGAGGATGAGTTTTGGAGCGGAATTTCCGTAAGCAAAATGCAGGAAAATTGCTGAATCGTTATGAAACTTCGAAAATTCATAACTGGAGTTCTGGACATCCAATTTGAGTTCCGTTTGAAGTGTCGGAAAGCTAACAAGATGAACTTTGTTATAAAAATGGTTGCAGAAGCTGTAACATATTTAATTGTGACAAAATGATGTTGGAAAAAGGTGAAGTTGCAGTCACACTTGTTCTTAGAACTAGACTTGTTTGTTGGTACTTCACGGGATGTTAGTGTCAGAGTTGAACGAATTGAAGGAATAATTAAAATGTTTGTTGAGAAGAAATTTTATAAATTATGTACCATTTGAGTAGTTTTGGAGATATCGTATAGAGTGTTGCTGCATGATGTCGACGTTGCATTTCGGATGACGTTGGAAAATTCATATTTCGAGTTCCGAGTGTCGGATTAATGTGCCGTTTGACCCTTCATAGAGGAGAGATTATGTTCTACCTTATGAGAGAGTTATAAATATAGTAGAGTGATCATATGAGGAGAGATTCTGTAGTCGGTTAAGGAAACATGAAACTTGTTGAATAGGAATGCCTACTACCGCGATTGTTTGAAACGAAGTTGAGTAGAATATGTTGTTGATGAACAAGTTGATGAGATGTTTGATAATAAAGATTATTTGAGTGCTGATGGATTTTTGTGAGGAAGGATTCCAAGAGTTGAAGAAAAGGTTGACTAGTGCTCCTATATCGATTTTCTGAATCCGGCAGAACCGTTTGTGGTATATTGTGATGCGTCATTGATGGGTTTGGGTGGTGTATTAATGCAAAATTATAAAGTAGTAGCTTATGCGTCGAGACAACTTAAAGTGCATGAAAGGAATTATCCGACTATTGATTTGGAGTTGGTGGCGGTGGTCTTTGTATTGAAATTATGGCGACATTATTTGTATGATTCGAGATTCGAAGTGTTTAGTGATCATAAGAGTCTGAAGTACCTCTTTGATCTAATTTTAATTAAAAATTCAATTATATTGATGGAACAGTTTTAAAATATCATAATGTAAGTTTTATAATTAAAAGATTAAAGTGAGACATTAAATTATGTTAAAGAAAGAAAAAAGATTAAAACAAAAATAAATGTAAAATTTTTAGAATGAAGATGTTGCAGGAGGAATCAAAATAAATGAATCATTTTCCACACAAAATATCACGTGGTTGTAGTTGGTCCTCAAAGACGGCTAGCATTACTTGTATTTTTATTTTGTTTTAAGATTTCCATAGAAAAGGTTTCTATGAACACACGTCAACATTTTAGTTATTAAAAAGAATTAATTTAATACTCAAATAGAATCAAATAACAATAAAATATTCTGTTTTATTTTCTTTTCAAATTATTTATCCCAATAATAATTTTAAAATTCATCATTGACTTGAAAAGCTTAACAAAAGTCTTCTCTATTTACTTTACATCGTTTCAGTTAGGCTATTGGAAAACAATAAAAATAATCCACGAGGCAATAAAAATAAAAAAACTAGATCGTTTTCGAATACAGTGTGGAAGAAAAAAAAATCTGTGCAATCAACTTCATTATTATCAATATTAACTTTTTCTTCTTTAATTTAAATTAAAATTATATAAAACTATAAAGCAATGAAAAAATGTTATATCCATTTTTTCTATGATAGAATATTTTCTTTTTAACAAATAAATAGATAGAGCAATAATGTTTTTAAATTAAAAATAAAACATATTTTTTCAAACCAAACTAAACTCTCACTCAAGAATATGTGTGGATCTTATATGATAAAATTATATTTTATAGATATATGTGAAATTATATTTGAGAATTTTTTATTTATTGAAATATAAATTCGTTTCAATTGATAAAGCAAAAGTCAAGATAAAATATTTCATAAAAAAGTATGTGATGGAATATTCATATGGCTGTTTGTCTGAGTCAAGATATTCCATGAGGATAATCATATCTAAATCGTTGGTGGAATCGTATTTTTGTATTAGAAAAGACTGTATGCATCATAATCAATCAAAGTAGGTAGGACTTAGGAGTGGAAAACTTTCCCCTTCATCTATTTGAAGAAATATAAATGATAATGTTAAAAGTAGAAAGAAAAGATATTTTAAAATTGTCAAAAATATTAGAAAATTCAAAAACAGTAAAACCGTAAGAATGTTTGGTTTGGACGGTTCGCAGATTTTGGATTTGTGAATTTGTTATTTAATGTTAGGATATTAGATATATATTAATTTAGAAATAGTTTATTAGAAAAATTTGGCTCTCTAAATCTTATTCGCAGGGCCGTTTCAAATAATTTGGAGGCTCTGTTCTAATTTTAAAATCGGATTCCTAATAAATATTTGGAGGCTCTATTCTAATAATAATACAATACTTTATAAGTTAGATATATTAATTTGACTAATCAATGGAAATAGTTAGGAGAAAATTGAAAGTATGTGCTACTTGAAAACACTCAAAAACTACTTTCTATCTTAAGACCGTATCAAATTTTATTTTCATGTCTCAAACCCTTTTACTAGATAAGAAACTTGAAAAAATATGTTGGACTTTAGGGAAGATTTTCTTGCTAGTAAAATTGTTAAGGTTAAAATCTAGAATCATACCACTAATAATAGCTCTTCTTGGCTTTATAGGTTTCTTGGATGCCTATTTTTCTTGTCTTGGTCAAGCAATGGACAATATAACTTATAATGACTAGCTTTGCCACAATTGTAACATGAACCTTTTGATTTATCTTTATTGTTGTCTTCTTCCCTTGAGGATGTAGATTGTCTTCTAAACTTAATGAGGTTTTTGTCAAAATATTTTACTCCATTCTTTCTAATGTACCTATTGCACCTTCTTGCAAATAACCCCATTTCTTCATCATTCGAATCTTCATCGTCACTAGTATCACCATTCATTTGGTCATTTATTGAGGACCTCAAACTAGATGCCTTTAGAGAAATATAATTCTTTTCTACCTCCTTGTCCTTGCTTTTATCTTTCTTTAACTTCTTCTCATGCTTTTTCTCATGTTTCTCTAAGCAAGTGAATTCTTACTCATGTTCTTCGACTTGCCAAACAATATAGTGAAGTTAAGTGTATTGAGATTATTTGCTTCCTTGATCGCTCTGACCTTTAGTTCCCAATCCCTAGTAAGACACCTCAAAACTTTGTTAGTAGCAATTGCATTAGAAACCGGGTTGTCGAGTGCATTTAAATGGCTAATGAGATGAGAGAACCTCTTTGGCATTTCGGTAATGGTTTCACCATGTTTCATGAAAAATGGTTCAAGATCTTGATTCAGTGTGTTAATTCTAGCTTGTTTGACATTAGTTCCCTCATGGGCAACTTGCAATACGTCCCACATAGCTTTAGCAGTCTAACAAAGGGAAACACGATAAAATTCATCAACACCGAGAGGGGATATGAGAATATTTTGTGCTTTCCTATCATAACCCTAATTTTTGCAATCATTGTCATCCCATTGTGCTTCTGGTTTAGGTATGATGACACTATTACCATTGATCACGGTAATTTGAGTTAGACCATTTATAATGGTGTCTCACACACCCTTATAATATGAATTGATATGAATTCACATTCAAGCTTTCCAATATCCATATTTTTCATCGGTGAAAATAGGCGCTCTATTGCACGTCCCTTTAGGTACGGTAGCCATTATCTAATAAGTGTTTGAAGCACGAAATGAACCAGACTCTAATACCATTTGTTATATGATGAAACAGGCATAGCGGCAAGCAACAAAAGTTTTGAGAATATTTATTTGGGAATTACCGTGTCCACAGAGATGGTGAGAATGCCATTCAACAGTTTCTATGGTTTCGAACTCGGGTTTGAATGGGTAAAAAGTATAAAAACAGAAAAGTAAATATGAACATAAAAAGAGTTCATTCTTTGGAAAGAAAAGATTTATCAAGCATTGCATACAATTTACTCCTCACAAAATTAAACTTATCGACCAATTATAATCAACCTACGATACTCGTCTATGTCATCATGTATCTCTCACATCAGTGTCGATCTCTGGAGCACCTACGAGATCAACTCACAACCAAGGTTATCTCTAAAGCGCGCCGCTTAAACACGAAAGCATTAAGGACAGATACCCACAATGATTGTTAGCTCTAAATCTATCTCTACAGTTCAGAAACTAACAGATAATCATCCTAGATAAGGATTCAAGAAGTTTATCTCTAAAGCAACCCAAATCCCGAGCACAAAGCAAAAATCTAAGACAACAATCAACACAGATTTGTAAAGAAAGTTTTATATAACGCCATAAGCAACAAATATAGACGAGTTCAAAGTAAATACATACACAAAACCCAACTATAAGAGAAAACACAAATTGGAAGAGAAATGAACTAAAAATCTCCCAGTTTGTCAGCTCCATTCGACGATCAATCCACCTCCAATAATCCAAATGCAAGCTCCATAGTTGTTTTCTAACCTAATCTAACCTAATATGAAAGTGATGAAGTTTAGGAGCAAAAATCCTGAAAACCCCATAATCTAACTATGTTACAAATGAAAGAATATAAACAAAATTTGCGCAAGCTCGCTTAGCGAGCCCAATTGGCTAAGCGAGCTACACTTATTACACAAAATATCTAGAACAGTAAATGTAACCTCTCTTAGCTAGATGACTTTGCTAAGCAAGCTCAAGAAAACTCTTCATCTTTGTTTTGTGCCTATGCAAGCACGCTTGAAGTCCGCTTAGCGAGCTTCTGCAGAATTTCAATTTTATTTTTCCAAAAATGCAAAATCGAAGCCGTGCCTTCGACACTTTATTCCTCGAGGCTCCGATATGCATAAATACCTATAAAACAAAGGAAAAACTATCAAACGGTACATAAAACAAATCAAAACTCAAGTAAACAAAAATTTAAACAAAAGTCGGGATTTTAATATAAAAACAAAATGAATAGAATCGATAAGTGCCACAATTATACACTCAAAACAATGACATTTTGGCACTTATCATTATACGACATCAACTTATATAGAGGGGGTGAATAGATCCCCAAATTTAAATTTCAATTCTTAAAAGGTTTTGAAATGTTAAAAACTATGGCGAGCAGAAGTATCGAGCTTAGAACCTCAGATATGCACCCAACCTTTATTAAGGATAATAATGAATACATAGATTAACCAATTAAATTCTCAAACAACCATTCAAATGAAATTATCTAAGCAACCAATTTCCAATTAAATTAATGGAAAATCTCAAAGTGTCAAATTATCGAACAAGTTACATAAATTATCAAAATCCTCTTATAATCAATTTAATTGTAACGCAATCAAGAAAACAATAAAGCTTCTAACAATCAACGGAAAATCCTTACGAATCAATTACTCAATCAATATATTTAACAATTTGATAATGTAAATTTTAATGAAAGAGAGAGAGATAGAGAGAGAGAGAGAGGACACAAGGAGTTGTTTAGACAAGTTAGTATTCAAGTGTTAAAATAGTGTAAATAAATAAATTCTAGTTTATGTTTGTATATATTATGGTTTTTTTTCTAATGCATTTTGTATGTTTAGTGACTTATGGCAAGTTTTGGGACCTTAAGAAGGCAAGAAGAAAGCATGGAATAAGTCAAAAAGTCAAATTTTGAACAAAAATTCAGTTGAGCCCGCTAAGCGTAAACTGATGCGCGCTACGACTTTTGGTTTCAGGCCAGAGAGCTGTATTTTTTACTGCACTAAATCGGCCTATCCCGATAAGCACGGTCCCCTTTATGATTCCAGATATTTTTGCAAGCGCGCTCAGCTGGCTAAGCAAGATTGCACTTTTGGGTATTTGTTTAAAAGGCACTTTTAAATATTTTTCTTCACTATCATCATTTCCAAACACATCAAAACCGACCTAGAGTAGAAAAGGCATTTTTTTCATTTGTTATTCAAAATCAAAGCTTTCAAGCTTCATTCTTTGATCAATTCGAGTTTGATGCTACTAAAGCTTTGTTCCTTGCTTGTTGTTCAAGTTACCATGGTTATGGGTAGCTAACTCCATCCTTGTGTCAATATTAGAGGTAGTTGATCTTTATTTGTATGTATTCCTCTTGATATTTTGTATGTGAACAAGTTGATGATCAATATAGATGTTTAACTTTGCTTTAATTGGTCTATTTTAGCTTGATTTATTAATGAAGGATAGTTTCTCAAGTCTTGACCTAAGTTTTCATCTATCAACAATCAAACTCTAGATATTAGTTTGTGAGTTAGTGTTCACTTGTATTAAGCTTTCAAAATTATCATATTGATAGTTAGCATGAGACATCATCTAAGAATCAATATGATAAAACTCACAATACTGTTTTAGAGATCAAACGTATTGAGAGGATACGTGTTTATATTGATTGAAAACAAGTTCACATGCTTTATTAAGAGAATACATATAAACTAGATTAATGAATCCTAATCTTGACATGCTTTTATCCATCGTTTAAGACCTCAATTCCTTTTACCGTCATTAAACACTTTCCATGCAATCTTTACATTTTGAAACTAAAACCTTTCTATACTCTTGTTTACATTGATTTCTGGTAAAACAACCATTAGTCTTACAAATTACTTAAATATATTTTGTTTACTTACAGGATCGACTAGATTGATCCTAGGACATGTGTCTAAAAGTTTACAATCTTTATGACTGAGTTCATATTCTAAAGGTATATTTCGAATGTGTAACAAATTTAAAGGCAATACAAATTATAAAGACAAAATCTGAATAAAAGACTTAAAAGACTTCGATTGTAATGATAAAGGACGAGACCCGAAAGAAAAAAAAAATATATGTAAATGACTTGAATTTATAAAATTGAGACTGAATGTAAAAATACAAATGGTGTTACACGTACATTCTCAATGAAAACTCTTTCTCTTTTGCTTGCTACTTGAGTGATTTTTTTTAGTGATTTGTACAAAATGAACACCCCTGAATCCTACTACTAAGATCCTTATTTATACTAATTCGAATCTAACGGTCTTACGCTAATAGAACGCCACATTGTGTCTTTACATGTCTTTCGATCTTCTAACGCTTCCACGTGTCTTTCTAATCAAATAAAATACTTTGAAATTCAAAAAATTCCCGCTCGAAGAACTAAAGTGCGAAACAACGCGACTTTGCAACACGTATTTCTCAGAAATATCTCGAAATATCCTAAGTATTTTCGAACTTTCGACCTCGAAGACATTATAGCTCATGCTTTTCTTCGACTTAGGATAAACTTCAATCATAAAGAAACTCGCCAACGGCCTTATAAAGCCATTCTTCTTCGAAGCACATAACTCACTTTTGGATATTTAGTTGTCGAAATCTTCAGCTAACAAATTACCCCCAATAAATGTCTATTTCGAAAGGTAAGCAGAAATAGGCATTTCTTGATACTTTAGATTTTGACACTTCGAAACCTCTGGCTTCTTGAGAATTCAAATGACGTCATAATAATTATGACGTTTCTTTTCAAACGTCCCCTTAATACGTGTGCCATTACGTTAATCATTACCCCTAAAAACTAGGAGTGAGGCTATTAACTGCACAATCACCTGAAGAGCCAATCACTTTTTAACATGTGCCCCATTAATTTTAATCACAAAGTTATTAGAAATTTTATGGTACTACACTTCAATCCTCTTTAAATAGTGATCCTCGCTAGTTTCAGAACTTTTCTTCTCATTTTCCTACCCAATTTTCCCTCTTCTCTTCCTCTGAACAAACCCATTTCCAGTTTCTTCATCTTCTTCAAAACAAACTTGATCAGCAATGGCTTCCAACGATCAACAATTCACACAGATGGAAACCGGATAAGCTTCTCAACAAGTTCTGAAGATTCAAAAACCTACATTGGTTGGGAATCAAGAGTATGTCCCCGAACCCCCTTATATAGAAGAGAAACACAAAATCTACGCTTCCCTGGTAATCAACCCTTTTGAAATTTCTGGTGAACTGCATGCTTTCATGGATCTACTTCCTGGTCCCAATGCACATTTTATTCTGAGTTTTTTCCTGCTTATCTTAAGACTAGGCCTTTAGTTAGTAAAAACAAACTAGATGATAAGGGTAAACTCCTTCTTGTTGAGAACGTAGAAAAGGATTCTGCTAGATCTTTGATAGGAGCTTATATAGCTCAAGAAACTATCCGATTAGAGTATATGACCAATACCCTTAAGGTATTTAGATCGATTCCTTTAGCAAAGGATCCTGAACTGTACTACTCTTGGTTAGCAAAAGTTGAATCGAAGAAGGCCCGACTCTGGAAAGAATTAGGGATTTATAATTTAATCCATTTGTCTAAAACTAGGTTAGAATATAATCAGCCCATATTGGTAGCATCGCTGTATTTTTGGGACGCAACTCACAACACTTTCCATCTCCCATGTGAAATGGTTACTCCTACTCTCTTCGACATGGCTGCTATCACCGGGCTTCGTCCATTGGGAGAGGATTTTGATCCCAACTACATGGATACTGACACTATCAAATTTGGCGAGAGCAAATCCACTTATATCATTTTCACTTCGAAAAATCATAATAAGGATAGTGATGATGTTTCTGACGAAGAGCATATTGCTTTCTTGTCGCTCTAGCTTTCGAGGTGTGTCTTCTGCTTGAGATCTCTACAGGTGGCAAAGAGATA
Organism: Vicia villosa; assembly: GCF_029867415.1. NCBI lineage: Eukaryota > Viridiplantae > Streptophyta > Magnoliopsida > Fabales > Fabaceae > Vicia > Vicia villosa. The sequence goes on from NC_081183.1 coordinate 122,070,102, forward strand.
CCTTGCTATGGCAAATCAGCTGAATTCTGGAAGGAAATTGGACTTAAGCCAGATGATCCTTGGGTATCTCTATAAGTGCCTTGGCGAATCTACTGATCTTCTGATGGCCTATGAAGCTAGGACCTATCTACTATTCACTGGACCCTTCTGGCTGCAACAATTGTGGCTAAATGCTACCTTCGAGACTGTCTTGCTCAAAAAAGGAATAGTTGATGAAGACGACGAGGCTATCAAGAACAGAATAATCGAAGGGACGAGATTAGCCTACTTAACCCCTCAAGACGAAGGTGGTCATCTTCCCGAAGCTTTTCGAGCCTACATGATGATGTTCCCCAAGCGCTATCGATTTAATCCTTAGATGGCTCCTTTTGTTGAGAGGAAACTGGGTCCAGAATGGATCACTCGAGAGTTCCCTATCCCTCTACCAGAACAAAATTCTAAATCCGTAGCCATTTGGGAAGCATTTTTTACTCCCAAAATGTTATCCCATAGGTTACGAATTACGAAAAGTCATTATGCTCTCCTCAGCTACCAACCCAATCTCGTTTCACAACAGTTTGGACTTGTCCAAATCAAACCCAGATCTTTGTACGACAAGAAAAGCCACTTGTTCTTGTACTCTATGTATTCAACCAAAGAAATTTTTGAATTGAAGACTGCCAGATATATTGGCGTTACCTCCCTTACTTCTATCTCTTTTAGACCTTCGTTCTTTAGTACTATGTAATTCCACAATTGGTGGTTGGAATGTTATCAACATTAAATCTTTGATGTTCCCACCCTGTCAAACGAACTAACTACGGCTTTCGCCTCTACGCAGAAGCTTTTGAAGAAAGGTACTTCGACACATATTAAAGAAATACAAGCGTTCCAAAAGTTCTTTGAAACTACTTATAGGCCAAATGATCTTAGTCTAACCATTCATGAAGCAGCTTTCACTTTAAACGAAAAGTTTTCTAAAAAATTGGATAAACTAAAATTGCCTTATACGTTCGTCCTGAACAACGTTATGAAGTGGCTTTCAAAATGTATCCTCCAAAATTTCCTCGATTACCCAGTGCTGACTTTGATGTGGCTTTTAGTCCCCCATTTCCATACTGGTTCGTTTGCAGGAATTTTACGAAAACTCTTTGTGAGGAATCCAAAAAACACGCTGAACGAGTGGTTCCGAGTAATCATAACTTGGATAGTTTCAAAGGACATCTTCATATTGGTCTTGAACAAGTTTGTGTCTAACTCTGATACCTGAAGGTTTGGAACTAGAGAATATTTTCGATCTCGTTTATAAGTTTTCTTTCAAAAAACATCATATTAACTTGTTTGTTTCCTTTACTTGATCACAGCTCTTAGTCGAAGGAAGACTATTAAAGAACTGGCGGCTGCTGCGCAAAAGCCCGCCACTCTTTCCAACGATAAGAAAACCAGTGAAGATTCCAGCAACACCAACAAACCCAAAACATTGGTAATCGTTTGACCTTTGATTTATTCATCTTAATTCGTTGTTGTGACATTCTAACATGCTTTATTACAAAATACTCAAAAACCACCTCCTACTCCAAAGCGAAAAAGTGTTCTAGAAAGTATCACCCTCGATTCTGATCATGAAGATTATTCTCCTCCACACTCCAAACTAGTCATCAGGAAGAGACAAAAAACTGCAGCTTCTTGGATTTAGGACAAAGCTTCTGGGACTTCAAAATCTAGAGCTTCGAATGATCAGCAGCCGAGTGAAGAACAACCCTCAAAGGTCATCGAAACTGCAGCAGTTGTCGAGAGTCACAACTCAAGTCCAGATAATGCTCATCCCAAGGTACATTGTGTAGCAACCTGGCCTAAAATTAGCTTTTAGAGTCGCCACCTATTCTACCAGGGCGAATAGGAAACCCTACGCAGTTAAGAGATCGGGGTAAGATTACTATAATCAGGTCGAGGGAAGGTGTTAGGCACCCTCAACCCTTTCCTAAGGTTTACATTATAAAGTTAAGGTTTGTGGCTAAAAGATAAATAAAGATGACAGACAGTTAATAGAGTTAAAGGCTAATTATTTGAACATGATTAGAATTTGGAGGAGGGGGACTCGCCTTGTTACTAAGTGCCTACGTATCTCCTTATGGAGAATCAGAGTCAACGTAGTTCAGGCACAGGGTTGTACGCCTTAGAATTGATTATGAAATTGTTTTGAAGGCTTTTTGAATGGCCTATTGTAGTTTTTGAAATGCGAAGTTCGAAGGTATTTTGAATTACCTTATCGTAGATTTGAAAATCGCAGTATTGAAGAGATGAAAATCTGTAGTTTCGTGGTTTAGTGTGTTTTAAGATTTGGGCGTACAACCCTGATTTGATATGTCACCGTTAGATGCGATGATCAATAGATTTGATCATTATAGTTAACGGATTATACAGGGTATTGCTGGTTACTCTGACCGATAGATTCGATCATCACGGGCAGCAAATAAAATGTATTTTAAATTTCATATTTTTTATCTCTTGTCTAATGCGACTAATAGATTTAGTCGGGTCGAGAAGAGAATTAATTAAGGGTTAATGTTTTCTTTGCCAAATGGGTAGTGGGATTGGGCAAACCCTAATGCATTGATAAATTTCTAGGGTTTGTGTGCCTTTTAACAATTAAACTAATTAAATAGATCAAATCGAGTAATCGAAATAATCGGGAGTTAATCCTAAAACCTAATCATGGCCCTAATCCTAATTTTAATTATCCTAGTTCTAAGTAAATAAACTAATTAAATTAAACAATATTAATTAAATTTTAACCTAAACATTTAAATAATAAAATAAATAGAATATATGACAAAACCTGGTTTTTATTCTGTGCAGCAGCTCTATGGACCTATAGTATGCACCTCCAGTCCTTGATATGTTAGATCAAGGTTATAGGAAATCTGATGGTGGTGAAGCGAGGATGTATTGTAAGCCCTTTATGGAGTGCGCGCATGGGATCTGCGAATTGCTATTAACCAAAAAATAGCTTGTCTTGGCCAGGATTCGAACCACAGTCTTGTAGGTTGCATCATATCCTCCTCAGCCAATCCAGCCACGAGTTCTTATTCATTTATTAAATGCCTGGAATTAATAATATATAAAACAAACCTGGTAGTGGTTCTAGTCAAAGAATTAATGCGTGTGGGCCCCAGTATCTTTACGTGAACCAATAGCAATGAGAGAGGAAAAGTTGAATTATTGACCCTCCAATGAACATGCTGCGCGTGGAAGAGAGAGGATTGCAAACAATGGCTGTCCACTTAGAAACTCAGGAAGCGCCACATGAGCTTTGACTCGGTCTGAACCCTCCGCCGGCGCCTGACTGGTTCTTCTTCTCCGACGAGTCCATTGGTTGAACACCTGCGAAACTTAACCAAAACACACAAACAAATAGCCCAGATCCACTGATTTGGGTGCTACGAATCCATTGGTGCAATTAGTTTTGACTAAAACTGCCTGTAATTATAAGAACGAAGAGGCCGAAGCTCAAGGTCTCAATAATGGTGCAACTGAGTTTCTGTGTTAGAACTTAAAAACGATGATCGTAGATGATTCTAAACATCATTGTGAGCGTAAATATGGGACTGGATGTGAAGCATAACGTGTGAGATGTGAATTTGAAGTTATGGAAATTCTTACCAATGGTGCCACATGAGTAAGAGCAATCTGTTGTGTTGCACACTCCGAAAATAACTAGGAATTGTACTTGGCACCTTCAAGAACCTGAATGGACGAATGGAATTGATTGAAACCTTCTCTCCAGAATATTCACGCAAGCCCTAATTCCTTTTATCTTTGCAACATGAACCCTAGTTCCTTGTCTCCCAATTTCGCCCCCCTTTCTTGGCTGCTCTGTTTCACTATATATATGAGAGTGTTTTAGGGTTCCCATGGGCTTGAATCTTTAGGTCTTTTCTTTGGAGAAAGAGATTTGATCCAAAGTTATATATTTTCCTTCTATTTTTGGATAATCTCCCTCTATAGCCATGAGCCACGAATTTGGATCTTGGTAAATGCATCTTTGGGCCCTTGGATGATTTAAATTGCATCCTTTTAATTTATTACACCATTTTTGGATTTTTGCTTAATTAATTTGCCTTTTAAATGAATAAAAATACAAATAATTTAAATAATAGTCAAAAAAATGTGTGAATAAATTTATAGGTCCTATATGAGCCCATAATCATATTTGAAGTTCACAAGTTAGGTCCATTGGTCAAGGAAACCAAAATTATTGAATTAGGGCTTTACGTATTTCACCAAAATCGACCAACTTCTGAGCCTCGTATCTCCTTCAATCTTTCCCATATGACCATGTTCTAGGACTTTTTGGAAAGATAAACGAGTCCTCTAAATGACCCTTTTGGTTTCATCTCAATTGAAGCTTCCATGCTCAAGTTATGAGCTTTAACCCAAAAGGTGTTTCTTGTTGACTTTTTGGAGGACCTATAATCTCTTGTACCATATCTCCCAAATGATGCATTTCTGGCCTTGGCTTGTGAGAAACAAAGTTGTAGAGAATCAAATTTCCTTCAAAATAGGCTTTGGTTGGACAATTTCTGACAAACCATGTGAGAGTTACGACCAGTCAAAGTTGAGTTGACTTTTAAAAAAAAACCCTGATTTGAACCTTTGATTAGGAGAGAGTGACTTGAGTTTAACCATTGAGCCTTGAACCCTTGAAGATAAGACGGGAAAATTTTGGGGTATGACACATTGTGCTTCTTATTACAAGCTTTCCATCTTTCCTGGATATGAACTGATTCTTTTTTTCTTTTTTTGCAGGATGATATGGGTACTGCTACCTCGAACATCAAGATTACCAACTCTCCAACTGATAATCCTTTGTCTAATAATTTTTCGAGTGCGTATTTGCTCATTTCTTTTCTTTATCTAACAAAGGTTTTCCTTCAAAGGGACAAATTATAAATTTAATGGTTTTGTTTTATAGTCCCTATTCAAGAACAAGTAATCCAACCCGATTTTTCAACCAACTCAGATACTGAGAGTGACGATGTTTTGAAGAAAAATCAAAAAGTTGGTTCCGTCAAAGCGATACTTGGAGATGATGAAATAGTACTTCTAGATGATTCGTCTCCATAAATCCCACATAAAGATCGAGATGTCGAAATGGAAGACAATCCACAACTATCAAACATTGATGAAGGCGGTGAACAGTCCACAAGTAGCGAAGGAAATGACCTTATCACCGAAGACAAGACTAATAATGATGCTTCGAGTAAGCCAGAGATGACGGAGAGACCGAGCCAACCTTTTAGCATGATTACACAACCTGCGACGCCTTCTCCCAATACTCCTCGAATTCCAACTCAGGATGAGCTTGACAAACTCAAGGCTACAGACCCTGTAAGCTTTCTCAAAGCTATGATGAGTGGAAGGAGCAGTTCGTCTGATAAGGGTGGAGATTCCTCGACATATTCTAGTGAAAAGACTTTAGAATCAGCTAGCCAGAGTCTCCTTCGCCAAATCAAAGAGAAGATCTTTGATGTAGACTTGGTTCATGCTGTGAAGAATAATGTTAACATCTGCTTTTGCCTCAAGGAAGTAGATGTGTTAACTGTTTCTGAAGAGGTCTCTCAAGTGTTAATCTCCCTGGGCTTTTTAATTGACCAACTCCAGTTAGATCAACTCCGAGAACAGGATGTTTCTCAAAAAAATATTGATAAAACAAATGCTCAAACTTCCTTGTGGGATGCTGCCAGTGCTTCAAACATCAAAGTTGAAACCATGAAAACATAAAATTCGAAGTATGATGCGGAATACACAACAATTGAGAAGAATATTAAGTCACGGGAGCAACAAATCGAAGAGTTGAAGCAAACGATACAAGCTGGAAAGGATCGTCAGGATGAGATCCGAAAACTCGATCACCAGGAGCTAGAGGAAGAAGCAAAGACTGGTATTCAACATATCGAAATGGCCCAACAATTGGAGACCGAAATCAAAGAGTCGAAGAGACAATGTATTGTAATCGAGCGTCGCCTGGCTGTGTTTGCTTCACAATATGCTCTACTGAAAGCTTCCTTTCCCAATGACTTTGATATTTAAACATCTAGTTGTTTTTTCAAACTTTTAACTCCAAACTTGTTTTTGTGTCTTATCTCATTTTACGTTCAAATAGTTTCATGGTTGACTGTTGCTTTAAGATGTATAATGTTGGAATATTGCCATTTTGGCGCTTTTCTTAAAGTACATAATTTTGACTTTGCACTATTTTATTGTTATTTCGCCATTATGCTGATCTCTTGAAGGAATGGCTTGTACTTCTTCAAGTATTTTCCATTTAATTTTAGAATCCTTTGATCCTCTGCTAACTATTCTATATCATATGCATTATTTGAGAATACTTTCAAAATTTGAAAGGGCCCTTCCCAATATGGGGACCACTTACCTAAAGCCTGATTCTTTCGATCTATAGGCAAAATGACTTTCCAAACTAAATCATTGACAATAAAAACCTTACCTTTGACCTTTTTACTATATGCTCTAGCCACCCTTTCCTTTTGCCTTCTTAACATTTCTAAAGCTCGCAAACTTTCTTCATTTAAATCTACCAACTCATTTTCCATCATCTCCCAATATAGATTTGGAGAGATTTATTCTTGCCTCTGAATTCTGACTGATTGCAAGTAGATTTCGACTAGTAATACTGCATCATGTCCAAATGTGAGTTGAAAGGGTGTGGTGTTAGTTGCTTCTTTAGGTGACGTTCGACAGGCCTAAAGTGCTTGATCCATAGTTTTATGCCAATTCTTTGGTTCTTTCCTACATGTTTCTTTACAAGGCGAATTATTACCTTGTTGGCTGCTTCGACCTGACCATTTGCTAGGGCATAATAAGGTGTAGATGTTAACAATTTGAAACTTGTTTTTTTGCAAACTCTTGCATTTTTCGACCGGTAAAGACTGACCCCTGGTCTGTTGTTATGCTTTTTGGGTCTCCAAACCTATAGAGTATGTGTTTTTGAATAAATTCAATAACAATCTCTTGATGTACATTTGCAAAAGGTATGGCCTCCACCCATTTTGTAAAATAATTAATCCCTACTAGAATATATCTTTGCCCATTAGATGAAGTAGGTCGAATTTCTCCAATCAAATTCAAGGCCCAACCTCCAAAAGGCCATGGCTTTATGATTGAGTGAAGTTCACTTGCAGGAACATGTTGGACACTTGCATGCATCTGGCATTCTTGACACCCTTTAGCGAATTCTATACAATCTTTCAGCATAGTGGGCCAATACATTCCATAACGAAATAATAACCATTTCATTTTATGGCCTGCTTGATATGCTCCACAAGTTCCACTATGGACACTAGAAGTGAAAAATAAGCTTCATTCTATCATAGGAATTTTAATAGAATTCCCTTGGGAGTCTTCTTGAATAGTTCATTCCCCATTAAAATAGGACAATTCTCTGTATCTGGTCTTTCGATCTGTGTCCGTTGAAGGGTCTCTAAGGTAGTTGACAATTGGAGTCATCCAATATGTATCTATTAGGTTATCAATAGTTAAGATTTCAAACTCCTCTTGGTTGGAAAAACCTAGCTGTGTAGTCTCCAAATCCGTTGGAAATAATCTGGTAGCCATTCCTTTTCCTCTAACTTCGACCAATTCTTCCAATCTTTCTTTTGACACTTTATATCCTAAAGCAAATTGTGCCAAATTATTCGCCTCTTGATTCTTTATCCCGGTTACATGCTTTATATCCACGTATTCGAATTTTTTAAGAAGTCTTTTTGCCACAACGAAGTACATAATCAAATTCCCCTTAATGCACTTATATTCCTTTGTCAGTTTCTTGATCACTAACTCATAATCTCCTTTAATTTCGACTCCGGCTGCCCCCAATTCCAATAAAGGTTTCAAGTCCTGCCACCAGGGCTTTATATTCTGCTTCTTTGTTTGAGCATCGAGGGCCTTCAATCCTGTACTTGAGTTTTGTTGGAATTCCTTCAGGAGAAATTATCAGAATTTCGACTCCACTACCATCTTTATGTGTGGAACCATCGAAGAACAATCTCCATGGTTTTACTTCGACATAATTCTGATGGTTATCGACCACTGCGTGGTCCACAATGAAATCTGATACTATTTGAGCTTTAATTGCTTTTAAAGGCCAAAAGGTTAAAGAGTATTCAATTAGGGCTAAAGCCCATTTGCCAATTCGACTATGCAATATTGGCTTCGACAACACGTGTTTAATAACGTCAAAATGCGAAGAAACGTAAACATCAACTGGCTTTATATAACATTCAAGCTTTATACAAGAGAAATATAGACATAAGCATAGCTTTTCTATTGTAGTGTATCTAGTTTCTGCATCGTTCAGTACTCTACTTAGATAATAAATGGCTCTTTCGATGCCATTTTCATCCTCTTGCGCTTACATGCTACCTATAGTAGCTTCTGAGGATGATATGTACATTCTCATATGTTTCTTCGCATTTAGGGGTGATAGGATGGGTGGATGCACCAAATACTGCTTTATCTTGTCGAAAGCTACTTGATGTTCTTCTTTCCACTCAAACTTCCCTTGTTTCAGGCGAAGCAGGGGAGAAAAGGCTTGAGTCTGACCACTCAAATTGGAGATGAATCTTCTCAAGAAGTTAATCTTTCTTAATAACGACTGCAGGTCCTTTTATGTTGAAGAAGCAATTTTGGATCAATAAAAGAAGAAGCAATTGCCTCGTTGGGCGAGCGTGGAAAATAATTTTCTTGCTTCTGCCTTGGTCGGCCTCTTGGTCGCCGGGTGTTAGCTGAAGATTTCATTTAGGAAAAATATTCTTCGAAGGTTTGAAATTCGAAGGAAGATGGTTACTGATGACCATCTTTTTAGGTCAAAAATGGCTAATGATGGCCATGTTTAAGAATGATGGTTTAAGTTGGAACGGAGACAGTTAACACTGAAGTTAAATTCGAAAGGAATCATCTTTGGAGACTTAGTCGTTTTTACGAAATATGTAAAGTACTGAAGCTTAACGTATCTTCGTGGCATTCTCGATTCTGATTATGTTGCCACGCGTCGAAAGAGGATTCAGGCGGGAGGATTTGAATTTCGAAGTAGTTTTTATAATTGCACAAAGACAGATGGCATCCCAAGGATTCTCGGGAGTAACGTGGCATCAGATTAGTGTAGGACCGTTAGGGTCGAATTTAGTATAAATAAGGGTCTTAGTATTAGGATTCCGTGTGTTCATTTTGTACAAATCACTCACATATTGCTCAAGTATCAAGTGTTAAGAGAACGAGTTTTCGCTGAGAAATGTACGTATGACACCAACATCATTTTAAATACCTTTGTATCTTTCGTTATTCAAGTATCTTTTGATATTATTGCATTTCGTTTACTTTCTGTCATTTACATTCCTGCACTCTTTATTTTCATTCTATTTAGTTTCGAAGTATTTAAGTTTCTACACTTTAAGATTCTTGCACTTTACAGTTTTGTCTTATATTTTATCTTTATTTTATCTTTCGCTGATGTTGTATTTACGTGTATAACAAGGTGATTGTTAATCTTTATTTCTTTGATCAAGCATTTCTTATTTCGAGACAAGCCAACCATAGACATGATTCGAACTATCATGAGTAACAACCTTTTTGACTATGTCCTAGGATCAATCTAGTCGATCCTGCGAGTAACCAAATCGTATTTATTATAGTTTGGAAGACTAGCGGTTGTTTACCGGAAATCACCGTAAACAAATTGGCACACCCGGTGGGACAGTTTCAAACAGATTGTTATTAATTGATTGTTTTTGTTTTCTCTAGAAAATATCAAGACCTTGTATGAACCTTAGGAACGGTAAATTAACCAACAGTGCACAACCGATTCCTAAACGAAGGTACAACAAGAAAATGGTCAATGTGGTCAGTACAGGGGGAGATCAGGATCCCCCACAAGGGTCAGGGACGATGGCTGCAAGTTCTACACATGTTTCGACTTCTGCTCCAGAAACCCAGGATATACCGGTTTCGACAGAATCTGATCCTATAGGCAATTCCCAGGTGATACCTGAAAATACTACAGGAACGACAGGAACGCTCCCGGTTTCGAGTTCGACTGCTATCCCTTCATTAACAGGTACAAGCGAGATACCGCATTTCGCAACTAATACCACAAATCAGATGTTTACCCCAAGAACACCACCTGCCTAAGAGATGTGGAGGTCCAATTTCCAATACGGAATGCCACATTCATACATGACAGGATTAGGAGGAGCGGGCAGAATACGAGTTTCTCTGCCCAAGTACCCCCTTTTACCACAAGTAGTCAAGCAGCATTTCGACAGGAAATGGATGCAAGTAACCACGATATGTTAGTAAATCTTGCTAAAGAATTGGGGTCCATTTTGAATCCGTTAGCAACAAACATTGCTAGGACTAACCACGATAATGTGAAAACTTTCCAAAAAATATCATCTCAAATGAATCGAATGGCGGATTTTTTAGGAGTTCCACAAAATAGACGAAGGAGCAACCAATCAATTTATCAGGAAGGGGAACCCATCCTAGAACAAGTTAGAGCCACAACACCGCCACCTAGACCAACGCCAGTCGAGAAAAACCAAGTGATAGATGTAGAAACTCGAAGGAAAACGCCTAACGTTGGCCAACAAACAGTTGCCCAGCAACAGCCTAATCTGGTGATGGTAAGAAGAAACGAACATCCTGACGAAGTGGTCCATAGGGTTAGGAGAGACAATTTGGCAACAGAGAACAATCTCACTGCCATGATAGAGAGAATAATGGCTAACAATGGCCTTAATATCGGGCTTCGACACCCAAATTATACATCCCCAATAGCAGAATATATTATGCAAACAGAATTGCCAGGGGGTGCCAAAGTACCAAAATTTACTAAATTTTCAGGGGACACCAATGAGTCTACCGTTGAGCACATAGCCAGATATCTGACGGAAGCAGGGGATCTAGCAGGGAACGAAGACTTAAGGATTAAATACTTCCCTAGTTCGCTAACAAAGAATGCTTTTGTTTGGTTCACTACGTTGCCCCCAAATTCCATAGATGCATGGGCACACTTGGAGAGATTATTCCATGAACAATTTTACATGGGTCAAACCAAGATAAGCTTGAAAGAATTGGCTAGCATCAAGAGGAAGTTCACGGAATCTATAGACGATTACTTAAACAGGTTCCGTTTGTTGAAATCAAGATGCTTCACGACTGTCCTAGAACATGAATTAGTTGAAATGGCTGCAGGTGGCCTAGATTATTCAATTCGAAAGAAACTGGATACTCAATACCTGAGAGATATGGCCCAATTGGCAGATAGGGTTCGACAAGTCGAACGGTTAAAAGCAGAAAAAGCCAGAGCAAGTAAGAGTTATAAGAAGGAGAGAGTAGCATACGTCGAAGCAAACGATGGTGATGGCGAACCTTTCGAAGATTCATACGACATGGAAGAGGTCGAAATAGATCTTGCTGAGTTAAAAGAGGCGCCACCCTATTCTTGCAAATTGATTACCCCTTCTAATGGAAAGAATCCAGTAGAGAATGATAAAAGCGATAGATTTCCTAAGAAGACTTATACATTTGGTGTCACTAAATGTGACGAAATATTTGATTTATTAGTAAAAGATGGCCAGATGATAGTACCTCCCAATTCAAAAATCCCTCCGTTAGAACAACGGAAGAAGCGAGGTTTTTGCAAATATCACGATTTTTTAGGCCATAAAACTTCACAATGTTTTCTTTTCAGGGATCTAATTCAGAATGCTATCAAGGATGGACGTCTGAAATTCGCTGACAAAGCCAAGAACCTTATGAAGGTTGACGCAGACCCTTTGAATGTGGCTGACACTAACTTGTGTGAACCACTTGACGTCAACATGGTGGAAGTATCTGAAATTGATGTTGTCGAGTCGAAGATAATTTCAGGTGGAAAGCAGGCTACTGAAAGCCTAAATGCCAATTCGATCTTCAATACTGATGTTGAAGGATCTTTTGATGCTGAAAGGACTGAAGATCTGAAAGGAAAAACAAGTGAGGCCACTGAAGACCTTACAGTGAAGCTTCAGCATATACAAATTTCCGAGGCTCCTCCGGCAGGTGTTAACATGGTCAATGTTAGACGGCCTTTATCTGAAATAGAAGAACTAGATAAATGGCTGATAAGGGAGAAAGGAAACATTGAAATCCCACCAAGGGGAAATAGTCTGATGGATTATCTCTGGGATTGTCATGTGAAAAATGGTGGAAAAAGGCCCAAACGGAATATAAACCAAGGGAGACTGGAGAATCAAGTAGCAATCAGATCCCAATGCAGGGGGCAAGGACAAGTAAACCTCCAGTCAAGCGTAAGTTGTTTAATTCCGAACATGAAAAAGAAGAAGAGAAAATGCATTCCAGCCCTTGGAAGGAAGACGATAGGATAACAAATGATTTCGACTCAGACGGAGTGTCATCTATAAATCTCAATTGCAATGTTGTGTCAGTACTCCCTCATGAGTTTAAGCAAGAGACTGAAGTTGAAGATTGTGAGGAAGCTGATGAGGAAGAGATGGCAAGACATAGACCTGTGTGTTATTATGTGCTGAACAATGGGGCAGTCAAAGAGAAGAACGCTTTCTTCGAAAGGCCTGATGAAGGTATGAGGAATCATTTGAAACCACTCTACATAAGAGCCAAGATTGAAAATGTTGGCATTAACAAAGTGTTAGTAGATGGGGGAGCAGCAGTGAACCTAATGCCCCAATATATGCTGAAGAGAATTGGTATGTTCGATACTGATATAAGACCACATAACATGGTTCTGTCCAACTATGAAGGCAAGATAGGGAAAACTTTAGGAGTAATTCAAGTGAATTTAACTGTGGGTTCTGTCACCAGGCCAACGATGTTCATGGTGATACCAGCAAAAGCTAATTACAATCTTTTGCTTGGAAGAGAGTGGATCCATGGAGTGGCGGTTGTGCCTTCGACGATGCATCAAAGACTAACCATTTGGAGAGAAGATGGCATAGTAGAGAACATCAAAGGAGATCAAAGTTACTACATGGCTGAAGTCAATCAGGTCAATAAAACTAGTTTCGACAGGAATCTGGCGAACATAGGACCTTGTCATGCTGCTGAGGATATATACACTCCAAACAGAAATGCTTTATACTATTTGTCTTTACATCCTAATGGATTCCAATAGAATAGAGAGATAATGGACGGTCCAGAAGATATCCCACCAGCGGAGCATTCACCACCAATACGGCCAACAGGCTGGGATGATAACGTTGACGGTGTATGAGTCATCCTTCTTTGAAAAGATTTCGGCTTATATAGCCGAGAACAAAAGAAAAACGGCTCTTTAAGCCGAATTATCAAACATGATTGTTAACGCAGTTCCAAGAAAGGAAGAAACGACAGATTCAGGGATACACACGATCCCTCAATCCCTTGAAGATCCAGGTCAAGACGAAGTGATCTCAGGAGAAGAATCGAGTCAAAGATTAGACGCAATCTACGATGAAGAACCCTTGGGATTCGAGAAAGACCCAATGGGGGCAAATATTAAAATGTTAGCCCAAAATCCACTCGAAGAAGTAAATCTCGGAGATGAAGATCAGAAGAGGGTAACATACATCAGTACGAAACTGGCGCCAACGCTGAAGGCAAAAGTCATCGCCTTGTTGTAGGAGAACAAAGATTGCTTTGCATGGGAATACGACGAGATGCCTGGTCTGGGGCGAGATCTGGTCGAATTAAAGTTTCCCATAAAGGAAGGAAAAAAGCCCATCAAGCAAACTCCTAGGAGGTTCGCACCAGAAATTCATTTGAAGATCGAAGCAGAGGTCAAAAGACTTCTACGATGCAAGTTCATCAGAACCACGAGGTATGTTGAATGGATTGCTAATATTGTGCCGGTTATTAAAAAGAATGGTTCATTAAGAGTATGCATAGATTTTCGTGATCTTAATGCAGCAACGCCTAAAGATGAATACCCCATGCCTGTGGCAGAAATGTTAGTAGATTCAGCCGCAGGCTTCGAATACCTAAGTATGTTGGATGGATATTCTGGGTATAACCAAATCTTCATTGCAGAAGAAGATGTGTCTAAAACAGCTTTTCGCTGCCCAGGGGCCATAGGCACCTATGAATGGGTTGTAATGCCTTTTGGTCTAAAAAATGCTGGGGCAACTTATCAAAGAGCAATGAATTCTATATTCCATGATTTCATAGAAACTTTTATGCAAGTATACATAGATGACATTGTTGTAAAATCTGTTTCAGATCACAGTCATCTGGACCATCTGAGTCAATCGTTCGAAAGAATGAGAAAACATGGCTTGAAGATGAACCCCCTTAAATGTGCTTTCTTTGTGCAGGCTGGAGATTTCCTGGGCTTCGTGGTCCACAAAAAGGGAATAGAAATTAATCAAAATAAAACAAAGGCTATTATGGAAACGAAGCCTCCATCCACGAAGAAAGAATTACAGTCTTTACTGGGAAAGATAAACTTCTTGAGAAGATTCATTTCCAACTTGAGTGGACGCACGCAAGCATTTTCTCCCTTACTTCGACTAAAGCAAGGAAAGTTCGAATGGCGTGCTGAACATCATGAAGCTTTCGAGCAAATAAAGCGATACTTGATGCATCCACCAATCTTATCTCCCCCGAATGGGAAGAAACACATGCGCCTGTATATTTCAGCGTCAGATAATACAATAGGTAGCATGCTAGCTCAAGAAGATGATAATGGCATCGAAAGAGCCATTTATTACTTAAGTAGGGTACTCAATGATGCAGAGACTAGGTATAGTGCAATAGAAAAACTCTGCCTTTGTTTATATTTCTCTTGTATCAAACTAAAGTATTATATAAAGCCAGTTGATGTTTATGTTTCGTCTCATTGTGATATGATTAAACACATGCTATCAAAGCCTATATTGCATAGTCAAATTGGCAAATGGGCGTTGGCCCTCACTGAGTACTCTTTGATATTTCAACCCCTTAAAGCAATGAAAGGTCAAATTGTATCAGATTTCATTGTTGACCATGCAGTGGTCGAAAACCCTCAACAATACGTAGAATTGAAGCCTTGGAAGCTATACTTCAATGGTTCAACCCATAAAGAAGGGACTGGCGTTGGAATACTAATAATTTCTCCTGAGGGAATTCCAACAAAGCTCAAGTATAAGATTGAAGGTCCTTTATGCTCCAACAACGAAGCTGAATACGAAGCATTGCTTGCTGGACTTGAGGCTTTGCTAGAATTGGGGGCAACCAGAGTCGAAATTAAAGGAGACTCTGAACTAGTGATTAAGAAGTTGAAGAAAGAATACAAGTGTATCAAAGAAAATCTGATCATGTATTTTGTCATAGCAAATAGGCTGCTCAAAAAATTCGAATACGTGGATCTAAATCACGTTTCCAGGTTGAAAAATCAAGAAGCAAATGATTTGGCACAGTTAGCTTCAGGATACAGGGTATCAAAAGAAAAACTAGAAGAACTGATCGAAGTAAGAGGCAAGGCGATGGCTACTAGGCTCTCCCCAAGTGACTTGGAGAACTCACAATTAGGTTTTGCCAACAAACAAGAGTTTGAAGTTTTGAATATAGACTCTTTAGCAGACACAGATTGGAGGAGTCCAATTGTGAATTATTTAAAAGATCCTTCGAGAGACACGGATAGAAAGGTAAAATATCGAGCTTTATCATATTTTTTAATGGGAAACGAATTGTTTAAGAAAACCCCCGAAGGAAATTTATTAAAGTGCCTGGGCGAAGCAGAAGCGTATTTGGCTCTCTCAAACGTACATAGTGGAGCATGTGGTGCGCACCAAGCAGGGCACAAAATGAAATGGCTTTTGTTTCGGTACGGAATGTATTGGCCCTCTATGTTGAAAGATTGCATAGAATTTGCAAAGGGTTGTCAAGAATGTCAAGAACATGTAGGTATTCAACATGCTCCTGCAAATGAATTAAGTTCAATAATAAAACCATGGCCTTTCAGAGGCTGGGCATTAGACTTAATTGGAGAAATTCACCCCGGGTCTTCTAGAGGTCAAAGGTATATTTTGGTAGGAATAAACTACTTCACAAAATGGGTCGAAGCGATACACTTGCGAATGTGGATCAGGAATCTGTGATTGAGTTTATTCAGAAACACATCATATACAGATTTGGAATCCCAGAAAGTATAACCACAGATCAAGGATCAGTGTTCACTGGGCGAAAGATGCAAGACTTCGCCAAAGATATGGGGTTCAAGTTGTTCACTTCTACACCTTACTATGCTCAGGCAAATGGACAAGTCGAAGCAGCAAATAAGATAATAATTGGTCTTATAAAGAAACATGTAGGGAGAAAACCCAAGAATTGGCATAAAACTTTGGACCAAGCACTTTGGGCTTGTCGAACATCTCCAAAAGAAGCTACAAACACAACGCCTTTCCAACTGACGTTTGGACATGATGCAGTACTCCCAATTGAGATATATTTGCAGTCAGTTCGGATACAAAGACAGGCAGAAATCCCTCCAAACATGTATTGGGAATTGATGATGAATGAATTAGTAGATTTGGACGAAGACAGACTTCGAGCATTGGAGATGATAAAAAGACAGAAAGAAAGAGTGTCCAGAGCATACAATAAAAAGGTGAAAGGTAAAACGTTTATTAATAATGACTTAGTTTGGAAAGCTATTTTACCTATAGATCGAAAAAATCAAGCACTTGGTAAATGGTCCCCACATTGGGAGGGACCCTTTCGAATCTTGAAAGTTTTTTCAAATAACGCTTATGAAATAGAAGAATTGGCAGAAGATCGTAGGATTTTAAGGGTAAATGGAAAGTATCTGAAAAGATATAAACCAAGCATGCATGAAGTAAAGATTCTTACAAAAACGTAGATATTCGAAGTATATTACGTAGGCCAAAATGGTTGAGATAACACCAAAATGGCTGTATGTTCAAACAAACATGCATGGTAAATACAATAAGAAGCCAAAGAAATGCCAAAATATTTTTCATTAATATCAAAGGAGTACATTCGAGGTGGTTCCTAAGAACATTGAGGATTACAAAATTCAAAACATGAAGCCTAAAACAACCCACCTCCTAGTTGATCCTTTGATCTAAACCGTCTAGGGACAGTAGGGGCAAGCTTTCCGCCTCGAACATGTCCAAGGATCCAGATCTACGCATCCTTCTCACTATTCCCTTTTTAAGGAACATTTAGGACAAGAGTCTTCCATATGGAAGACATGTTACCACACCTTGCCGAGCAGCAGCCATGGAAACAGCTTCAACAAGTCCTTTGAAGATCATCAGAGGAAAGTTAATCTTCTTCCCACGGAGGGCACAGAGTATAAACTCCAAATCCTCCACCATGATTCTATTTTGATCATGGTTTCGTGGACGAAAGTTGCCCACGAGGAGTTGGTGCCAAACCCTGACGAATTTGGCACTGAAAGGATCATTATCCATAAGAGTCCTCAACATAAGATGGGTGGTCATGTTGAAGGTATTGTCGTCAAAAGTCTCCCCAGAGTTATTGCATCTCAGCAGGTTGGAGATGGTGGAAGGAGTGATAGTGATATGGGCCCTTCGAACCTCAGAGACGATAGTGGTTCTGCCTTCCAGATCTATGCGCAGACGCAAACATCCAAAAGTCTGCTAACATATTGGGATAAACAGATCCCTCCAAGATTTCATGGTAAAAGTCAAGCTCTTGGTTAGCAAAGAGGGCACCGATATTGATAAAGTTTTCATCAAGTTCTTCTTCAGAGATTCTGAATTCTTTCTTGATGCAAGCCATGATGTTAGCATAAGTTAGGGGTAGTGCCATTTGGACAAGAAAAGGTTTGGAGAAGGTTTTATCTGACTCTGTATTTGAGAGGATGCAAGAAGAAACGAAAATTTTGGGCAGAAGTTTGAAGAAAGTGTGAAGGAAGAAGTGGAATGCCAACCCTTTATATAGAATAAGTTGGCAATAGAGGAACGGTTTATTTTAATGTTTGATTGGACTGCGTTTAGTATTCCAAAGAGAAGTTATGGCTTCCGCCGTTTTCCGCCCTTGGAAGTTGGAATGTAATCATGATGAGAACTGATGCACGCACGTCTCAAATAGACGTTTTGGAAAAGGTGACGTCAGCTTTCAATGATGGTTACGACTAAGGGTAGTAGAAACGTCAAGTCTAGGCTCAAAGGGCTGCGCAGGATAATCATGTCACGTGGTTACATTTATTAAAATTACTGTGACAGTGGAAAAAGTATATTTTGGCAAGTTTTAGAGAATTGCTAAGATATTACTTATGATAATTGCAAAATAAAATATGTGGGGAGATTGAAAGATAAAGTTGCGCATATATATATTCTTGGAGAAATTTGATTACAAAACAAGATAAGTACGCAGCACTTAAAAGAGTACAAGGTTCGAAGCAACTAATTAAAATCTTTGGGAAGTTTATCTTTTATCTTCGAGTACTGGATCTCCCATAAGGACATATGACGTTCGATCAATGCCTGTTGTCTTTTAAGTTCTTCGATCTCTGGCACTAGCTGCTGTGCCGTCTCGAAGTGTTGAATCCCTGACTGCGCCACTTCAGTTAATTCATCTTGATTGGTTTTTTGGATTTCTACCTGACGAGACTGGGCATCCTTTATCTTCCCTTTGAGTTTCTCAATTTCTTTTTTCCAGACTTTGATATTTGTCTCACACTCTTCATATTCTCGTTGGTTCTTCGAACGCTCGAGTTTAAGGGTTTCAACACTCTTCGTTGCATCGTTAGCAGCTTCCCATGAAGAACTGTGAGAAATCATTTTTGCTGTGAGTTGTCCGTAAATATCCCGTTTTCGAAGGAGATTAGATTGGAGTTGTTCAATCAGAGAACTCAATAAAACAATGACTTCTGAGATTTCCACTGGAACAAGAAGTACATCCACTTTCTTCAGAAGGTTGTTTAGTACATAATATTTGGTGGAATCCTTGCTGAGAGCTTCGACGAGGTTGGTTTCAAAGAACTTCTCTCTTATCTGATGAAAGAGTTTAGTAATATCATCCTTGTCACCAGTACCTGCCAAGACAGTCGAAGAAGTTCCAAGAGACGAAGCGCTATCGATACTCATCATGGTCTTGAGGAAGCTCACAGGATCAGTCTTCTTGAGTTGCTCTAGTTCTGAGGGAGTAGGCATCGCAGGAGCTTGCTTCAAAGTAGTCACAGGACTGACTGTAGTTCCAAGGTTCGAAATTTCATTAGAACCAGGTGTAGCCAGTTTGGAAGTTTCTTCTGCAGCATCTTGTTCAGATATAGTGTCTTCGCTGCCAGTTGGTTGTCTAGCTGTGTTACCACTATTCGAACATTGCGGATTTTCCTCCATAATTTCATCTTGATGAGTGGGTGGAGACTCATCATTTGAATGGCTTTCTTCAGCAGACATAGTCGGAATGATGGTTGCAAGAGGTTGATTGTCTTCGAGAACGGGAGAAAGCACATGAGATTCGTGTTGAGAAACACCTGTGATGGACAGTCAGGATTGATTAAAACGAAAAGGAAGAAAATTCACCTGTCATTCGAAAGAGCAGACATTTACCTCGAAGTTTGTCAACGTCAATGTGTAAACTTGAGGCTTTGAGATCAGAAGTAGCGGTACCAGCATCATCCTACATTTACAAGGTAAAAATGTGAGCTTAATCATTAGAATTGGAATGTAAAGAAATGATTAAATGATGAAACCCAAAAAACCTTGGTCGGAATGTTGTCTGGACTGGAGTTATGACTCTCCATAATGGGGATAGTGCTAGCGGCCTTCAAGGGTGAGTCCTCGGAAGACACCTTGTCACTCGAAGAGGTGAGCTTCGAAGTCCCAGATCCCTTTCCTTTGGCTGAAGGGGTAGCAACTTTTTGTCTTTTCTTTATTGTTTGTCTGGTGCGAGGAGGAGATTTATCTTCATCGTCTGAGTCGGCTGTTGGAGGAGCTTTTCGTTTCGAATGCGCTGGAGGTTTCGAGCTCAGAAGTACATATTAAAACCAAGTGAGTGACATTCATTAAATTTTACAAGCAAAATATAAGGTATCCATGTACCGTAGGTTTTTTGCCAGTGGTGACATAATCACTCCCACTCGCCCTGGTATTCCTCGAAGTCCCAGAACCCTTTTGTACAGGGGCTTCCTTGATTTGTCTCTTTCGGGCAACAGCTGTGAACAAAGTATAAATCAGTATTTCAATGAAAAAGGGGGAATTAGTCGAAGGATTATCTAAACCCCAACCTTCAGGCATTGGAGTCAAAACGCGAACATGCTCAATATCTATATGAAGATGTCCTTTGAAAGTATCCAAGGTATGCTTAGTTGGGACCACTCGTTCAGCGTGTTTTTTAGTTTGTTCCTGAAGAATTTTCATAGGATTTCCACACACAAACCAGTCTGGAAAAGGAGGACTTAAAGCCACACCAAAATCAGCACTTGGCAGTGGAGGAAATTTTGGAGGATTAAGTTTGAAAGCCACTTCATAACGCAGTTCTGGTCGAACAGACGGGGGCAGTTTCAACTTATCCAGTTTAGCAGAAAACTTTTCACGTAAAGTAACCGCAGCCTCGCGAACGGTCCGACTAAGGTCATCACGCCTGTAGATAGTTTCAAAGAACTTTTGAAATGCTTGAATTTCTTTAATATGAGTCGAAGTACCTTTTTGGAAATTCTCCTGCACATCAGCAAAAGCTGCAGTTAGTTCCCGAGAATGGCTGTCAGCATCGAAGATTTGCGTAGAATAATATTCTGTCCACCATTGATGAAAATCTATGGTAGAATAAAAAGCAGGCTCGAAGGAAATAGGAGACAAAGTGGTGATGCCAACATATCGGGAGATTTTTGATTCATATTTATCTTCTGTCAGATGCGAAGTGTGTAGACACATGTGATTCCTTTTGTCATACAAACACTTCAGTTTTAGTTGAACCAGCCCGAATTGTCTTGAAACCAGATTCGGTTGATAGCAGAGGAGACAGCAATGACTTTTTGGAGATCGAAGTCGATGATATAACAGCTTTGGGGTGAGGAAAGCCTCCCAGATGGCCATATATTCAGCTTGTTGATCAGGAGAAGTGGCTGGAAACTCTTGAGTAAACCATTCGGGACCCACCTTACGTTGTACGAATGGAGCCATCGAAGGAGTGAATTGATGACGTTCAGCGAACATCATCATGAATGCCAGGAAAGTTTCACGAAGCTTGCCACTTTCTTCCTTTGGAGTTAGTGTCATACCCTAATTTTTGACCCCCCTGAGATGACATATCTTCAGGATTTTCATCAGGTCAAAGCTAGTACCCAGAACAGTCACTTCTTCATCTGGCATTTAATCGAGGATGTTCAAAGACAAGAAAATTCAGGCAAAGGATCAATCAATAGAAGGATTGGTCTCTAACACAATCATAGGACTCAAAAGCTTCACTTTTATATTCACCTATGATTGATTAGACACCCAGTCATCTGAGTACAGGTTTACTCAAGTCACCAGACTAGGGTTTTTTAGCCTATCAAGGACTGAAATCAGGGATCACCTTTGGGAAACCCTAAAAAGCTCCAAGACATCTATTAAAGACTTCAATCATCTTCAAATGGTCCATACAATAAGATCCACTGGACATCACACCTCAATTCAAGATCCACAGTCACAAATTTCATCTGGTCGACAATTAGGGTTTTTAACCTAATTCATCTGGATAGTTGACTTTTAATCAGGGCATGGATCCAAAACTCAAGACATGATTCAAGAACCTCTACCACCTCAATATAACCCATCTACATCACTCATTTGAGGAGAAGATCTTGATTCTGCACAAAAGTCCAAATCTCACCTTATTTGGAAAAAGTCAACTGTATGGAATCACCTTTGACTTTTAAGATTTTTGGTCAAACCATGACTTTCAAGGATCAATATCATCAATATATGGATATTAAAGTCATTTGACCAAAGAAA
The DNA here is from genome assembly GCF_029867415.1 of Vicia villosa. NCBI lineage: Eukaryota > Viridiplantae > Streptophyta > Magnoliopsida > Fabales > Fabaceae > Vicia > Vicia villosa. The sequence continues at coordinate 122,092,061 of NC_081183.1, forward strand.
TTCAAGAAGAATCTTCAAGGAGCAAAAAGTCGGGAATTAGGGTTTTTGAGGGCATTGTGGGAACTCAAAATTTCACCTACACAACTCAAAAAAACTTCCAACATGAAAGTTGTAGATCTTGCAAAATAAAACAACATCTTACAATGGAACTTTTTTCAAAAGATCAATCATTTAAGAGTTTTGGAAATTTTGAAGTTTTAGGTCATCTGGATAGTTGACTTTTAATCAGGGCATGGATCCAAAATTTTCTAAGTGTTTTAACCTAGTTTTCTTCCAACTTTGGCCTCATTTTTCACAAATTTGCCAAAGGATTCTGAAGAAACTCCAAACTAATGATTTGAAGTAGATGTTTAGGGCTTTCCAAATTGTGTTCAACCTTCTCCAAATTCATTTTGAGCTAGGAGTTATGCTTGTTCAAAGTTGGCCTCATGAAGTGAAATTATAGGTCATGCATCATTTTTGAACTTTGCAATTTTGTGCACATGACCTCAATTATGGATGCTACACGACCCATAACACATCTGAAAACATGCCATGCATTCATTTTTACCATGCCATGATAATTGAGGAAGATTCCTAAAACAAGAACATGTGATTATGTAATGATTACATTTGAGAATTTATGGCAAATTGATGAATCACCCAAGGAATCTTCTCACCAACCAATTAGAGCTCACTTTGTATCTGAAATGTTCCCTAAGATCAGATAGAATCAATGGATAGGGAGCTGGCTCGAAAATGCAATGATCACACTTGGATATTCTTTGAAATTTCTTCATGGCTAAGAAACCAAATTCACTTCACTAAGCAAGCTCACTCTCTCAATCAGTACTGAATCATTTGCCTATAAATAGGAGAGCATACCTCAGTAGAAAAACACACCAAAGCAACCATATTCCTTGCTTTCTCTTTCTCTTCTCATGCTTATTGTTTTTCAAAGTTCTTTGGCAAGAAGAATCGTTTTCTTCAAACCAGAGCTTATCTTTGGAAAGTAAGCATTCTAACATCTCAAGGGAGATCATTTGAGGTGATCCAAGCACCTGGATCACTTCTGTAAGTGGAGGAACGCCATTGTTGCTCTCACTTTGGAGCTGTTGCAGTTGGAGGTCCACAGAGCAATTCAGAAGGCTCCAAGCAAGGTTAAGCATCCAGGCACGTTCCATAGAAGGTAGTGGAGCTATCCAGATGGTCGCAGCTCATCTGTAACTGCAGATTCATCATCCTCCATGTTCACTTGAAGCTCAAATCGAGGGAGGTCCATAGACCAATTCAGGAGAATTGAAGTTACAATAGGCATTCAGTTAGCATCACTGAGCCCCAAGGAAGCTTTTGGGATCATTCATACAAGCCCAGGTGCTCTCTATCATCCTCACGGCCTCCATTTTCAGAGGTAAGTTTTTGAACTCCATCTCTTTAATTTAAGTACTCTTTGTGATAAAGCTCGATTCTATCTTGTTCAGCATCATCAGAGGATTGAAAACCCTCTATCATCATTCATTTATTCATCTTGCTTGTCATTTAATTTCAAATTTAGGGTTCATGTGTTCTTAGAGTTCTCTGAGAAATTAGATAGTTATAGCTAATATAAATAAATGTTAGTTACATATTTGAATTCATGAGGAAATTTAGAGCGAAATCCATGTTTACATCACCCTGTTTGGTTGAGAAATGAGCAAGTTCACAAATTTAAATTTTGAGAGCTTGAGGAAGAAGACGATCATGGCTGTGGCGCGCAAAATTCAAATCCAAGGGCAGGGTTTATTTTATTTTGAGTAGTATGCGTTTTACAAACGAATTCATCGTTTGTCCTAGTGGCCTCACATGCGCTCTTAGTCTCCTCATGCCTCAAGTCTGGGGTTCGAATCCCCCTCGCCCCAGACTTTTTTATCCTTTTATTTTGTTCAGATTTTTCTAACTTGTTTTAAAACAAAACCAAATGCGCGCGTGTTATAGTCACCAACAGGCGTTTGGCTCAGTGGTGTTGTTTTGAGTGTGTGGCTATAAGGGCGTGAGTTCAAGCCTTGCTAGGACCAAAACCTAATTTTTTATCACTTTTCTAACTTAATTCCTTCACAACTTTAACCAATTATTTAACTTATCAAATTAATTCATTTTGACTTCATTTTTTAAACACTTGTTGATTAATATATATATTTTATAAATAATCAAAAAAATCATAAAAATATTATTTATTTCATGTATTTTAATTAGGTTTAAAATAGTATGTTTTAAATGTTTTCTTAAATACTTTAAAATATATATATTCATTTTGTTTTAACCTAATTACTTTGTGAATAATGTTATGATAAAACCCTATTTATTTAGGTCTTAATTAGGTATAGATTTTATCTTTGCCTTAATTAAATTGACTTTTTTCAATTTGCAAAATTATTTTCAATCTCCGATTAAACAGACGATTAAGGTTTTCAAACAACAAAACCTTATATCATTTCAATCATTTTCAACTGTTTTCATAAACAGTAAATCATTTTTAAGTGGGCCTCTAATAGAGTGTAAGTCCCAACACCTTCTTCTCTTCTTAGCTTGTTTTCAAAACTGTATTTTCAAAATCTTCTTTCTGTTTTCAAAACATTCTTCTGGTATTTGAAGGGCATTATTCCCGGTGAAACTCTTCAGATACCTATGTGACCTATGTCCATCTTCACTTCTTCTGTTTTCAAAAACCATTAACTGTTTATCATATATATATTCAACTGTTATCCACCAAATACTGTTGAGGCTCTGTACATACTTCTTCAATGGCCTCCACTCCATCCAGGTTAGGCTTTACAAGCTTTCAATTTACAGTCTTCGTTTAAATTACTGTCAAATATAGAACTGTATATATATATATATATATATATATATATATATATATATATATTAGTTTAGGACTACGTTTGAGTGTAAACCCTAGGACAGTTAAACTATATATATATTATAGGAATATGACCTAGGATTGAGAATGTCTTCCCGGTGAAGGCTCTTTCCTAATTAGAGATCTGTAGTTCAAACCCCCAAGATGAATTATTCCCGGTGAAACATCTTGGCAAAAACCTTAGAACCCAAAAATAGGACACATCCACCCAAAGAGGAATTATTCCCGGTGAAACCTCTTACCCATTTGCTTAGAGCCAAAATAAGTTCAAACCCACATAGCTTTCTCTTGTGCTATAACAAGGACCCTCGATGACCCTCGATTAGCCTCCTCTTGGGCTTTGTACAAGGACCCACAGGCTTCTTAAAAGCATTTCCAGCTTCCTCTTGAGCTTGTATACAAGGACCCATCAGGTTTCTTATAAACATAGGAACAGGTCTTTAGTCACCTCTTAACATACCCTGGTGAGTTTCTTCCAATTTTAACCAGACCTTAAACAAGCTAAGTTTGTCTCAATTTTACATTGAGTACACCTTTTGGAATGAGAGACATGGACAGTCTCTGTCACCCTTATCTTCATTAATCTTCCTTAGTAGAGTCTAGGATCCATGTTTTCTTTATCCTCAGTCAGTGTCAGCCTTCATCTTGGGCTTTAAACAAGAAGTCTCATTAGATAATCTTTCTGCCATCATTTTAACAAAAACCCCTGGAAAGGGTTAGCCTCCAAAGTCAATTAATAAAAACCTGTTTAAAAGAATAAAACCCCTGGAAAGGGTTAGCCTCCACACATTCTTTCATTTCAACAAAAACCCCTGGAAAGGGTTAGCCTCCAAAATCACTTCTTCAAAAACCAAAGATTCATTTCTCTTAGAAGATAATTTCCCCAAAAGAGTCAAAACCCCTGGAAAGGGTCAGCCTCCAAAAACATGACAAAAAATCAGTCTTTTAACAGATAAATCTACCAGCTGAGTCAAAATCCCTGGAAAGGGTTAGCTTCCAAAAAATCAGTCTTTTAGTAAATAAATCCTTCAGTAGAGTCAAAAACCAACAAAAAAAACAGTCAGCCTCAACCTTGGGCATTGTACAAGGCAGATAATAGAGTCTCCCCAGTGAGTCCTTCATCATTCAGGTAGCCACAACCTTGGGCTTTGTACAAGGCAGATAAACCATACTTCATGTGTCAAAGATTCCTAACATCTAGGATCTTTTCCCCCGTAGAGTCATCAATACTCAGTTTATTTAAGAGTCCGCCACAACCTTGGGCTTTGTACAAGGCAGACAATAATGTTTTCCCTAGCTAGAGTCAGCCTCAATTCTAGGCTTTGTACAGAACACCAAATAAAATCGATCCAAATAAACACTCCCCAAGTAGAGTCAGCCTCAATTCTGGGCTTTGTACAGAACATAAAAATCCTTGTAAATTAATCCCCAGTGGAGTTTTCTCCCAGAGTCATAATAATAATCAATCAATTAAAAAGCCTCAAGCTTGGGCCTCATACAAGCCAGTTAAAAGTCAAATCTTTTATACAGTAGATAGACATAGCTTATCTCTATAAAGAGATCTTTCCTCTATCTCACCACATTCAAACAAACAAACATAACATTACATTTTAATCAAGTCTCCCATTAAGGATTTTGAAAGGCATGAGCTGGCAGTAAAACCCAGACATGTGGTAACTTTCCCTAATTTGGATGAGCATTTTTCTTTCATTTAAGAGGCATTTGACTGGTATACTTGCACATACACAAGTAAGGTCCCCCTCTTGAATGAAATGAATTCAGTTATTCTGTAACTCTTTTAATGTTTGTGGTGGAATAGTAGAAATACCTCTCTATAAAGATGACTCCATGTCTCTTTACTGTAAACAGAGATTTAATTCAAGCTTCAACCTTGAGCTTCAAGCAAGGCACCCAAAAATAATTAATAATTAATTAGTTCCCCGAACTACATTAAGCTCTGACTTCCATTAGGGATATGTAGGCATGAGGTTCACAAGGAATCTCAGCGAGCTAATAAAATACCAAAAATAGTCAGGCTGTCTGTCTGTCTTTCTTTTATTCAATTCAATTCCTTCTCCTAATACAAAGGAGAAAATTTCCGAATAATCATTAGCAGCACAAACACATTTAGACACAGAGAAGGTTCCTGTAGAGTACTACAGATATGTAGGGTGTTTAAACACTTCCCTATGTATAACCGACCTCCCGGACTCCAGAATTTCTAGTCTAGGTGAATCCCCACACTTAGCAAACTCTTAGGGTTTAGTTGAGATCTTTTTTTCCCTTTCCTACTCGTAGGACAATAAGAAAGTTCGTATGATATCGTAGGAAGAACTGAAACAAAATTCATCCCACCACGGGCGCATTCTCCTTCCAAATTTCGCGTGAAGGGTCTAGCGTGCCGTCCTCCCAAGTGAAACGGGGAGGTAAAAAAAACGACAACCACAGAAAAATGGCGACTCTGCTGGGGATATAAGTGTTAAAAACCTTGGTTTTTCATCCAAACCAATGGTTGACCTGTTGCTGGTCCAGCCCCAATGAGGAATTAGGGATGCCAAATTCCCCCTCAAACAAGAGAGGTCCTGCCTAACCTCTGTGTCATTTCATGTGTTTGTTGCATTTATATTTGTTTATTTTGTTTATTCTGTATCGGGAAAGGGCTTGATTCCCCCTTGTGGTGAGAAATCCTATACCCGGATTTGAGTGCAACTTAAGATAGGATGGAGGATGTCTTCCCGGTGAAGACCCTCTAATCTTGGTTCACAATTCTAATCTTGGGATTTGCCTGGCTGGTTGTGATTAACTGCGCCAATGCATTCCGAGACTGATTTGTACCAGGAGGACCTAGAAACACATTAACCCCACTTAAAGCCTTTTGTTAGGACGTAGAGCGGTGATTACGGAAGTAATTGTCACGCAGATACTACACTCAGAAAAAACTCTCTTATAGATACCAATCAACGTATCTTTAAGGTTGAGCAAAAACTCTGAGACCCCTAGAACCCTTTCTACAGGTACAAAAATCCTTATCCTTAGTTTACCATTGGGGCGAGGTTTGCGTTTTGACTTCATGACCACTATACCCTTCTGAGCCATGTTTGTTTAAAACTCTTGTGTGTGCATTCATGCATTCATACATCATTCATTAATAACAACAACAAAAAAAAGAGTGTTTTTCGAGTCATTTTTCAAGGAAACTAAATAACGAACGTTTTGAACTTCATAGAAAGAGAGAAACGAAGAAAGGACTTAAGGATCTATACCATGGATTATGGGAGAAAGAGAGCTAGGAAATACACCTTCAAGATTCCCCAGGTCGAGGAACTGGGAAAGCTCAGAAAACTGGTGGTCAACCCCCAGGCTTTCAAGGAGAAGTATGGAAAACTTCTGCCTTTGCTCAATACCAACATTGTGGATGGGATCCTTCCCACCTTGGTACAGTTTTATGATCCAACGTATCACTGCTTCACCTTTCCAGATTATCAGCTCATGCCTACGTTGGAGGAGTACTCTCGTCTGATTGGAATACCCGTGTACGCGCAAGATCCGTACTCCGGTTTGGAAAAGAATCCTGACGACATTATCATTGCTGCAACTACTCCTTTGAACGTAGTTGACATCAGAACTCATATGGTGAGTAGAGGAGGAATTCAAGGATTGCCCTCCAAATTCCTGTTTGATCAAGCTCGGTACTTCGTCAGCATCCAAGATATGAGCGCTTTTGAGGAAATCTTGGCTTTGCTTATCTACGGATTGTTTTTGTTTCCTAACATTAACGATTTCGTCGACATCAACGCAATTAAGATCTTCTTGATTGGAAATCCAGTTCCAACCTTGCTTGCGGATGCTTATCACTCTGTGCATTCAAGAAACCTGCAGCAAGGAGGATTAATCACATGCTGCGTACCATTGTTATACGAATGGTTCGTTTCGCACCTGCCAATGTCTAGCACTTTCTGGAATATGAGGGATGGCCTTTACTGGTCACAGAAAATCATGTCCCTCACTCATACGGACATTGAGTGGTGTAGTCCTGACAACGACGAAACCAAGATCATCTTCAGTTGCGGAAGTTTTCCCAACATACCCCTTATTGGAACTAAGGGAGGAATCAGTTACAATCCAGCTTTAGTCCGTCGTCAATACGGCTATCCCATGAAAAATATACCAAGTAACATCCAATTGGAGGGTCTGTTCTTCAAGAACATCGACGATCATGGCAACATGCTGAAGAAGGAAATTATCCAAGCCTGGCGTCTTGTACACAGCAAAGGGAGAAGATCGTTAGGAAAACATCTTTGCATCTCCCTGGATCCTTACCTTCAATGGGTACGCGTCAGAGCATTCAAGCTCAGGATGCCATATCAACATCAAGAA